>NW_022329309.1:0-20173 GCF_002776525.5 Piliocolobus tephrosceles | reverse complement strand
TCAAAAAAAAAAAAAAAAAAAAAAAGATATCTGTTAAGCAGGGGCAATGAAAAGCACCTCCCAGGCTGCTGTAGTAAGTGGATCAGTAACTGTGGTGGGAGATTCCAACCCCCGAGACCTGTGACTATGTCATGCAGCAAAAGGGCTTTGCCACAGGCCTTAGGAGAAGTATCCTGGGCTATCCAGGGAGGTCCAATCTAAACCCATGAGCCTCTAAGAACATAGAACTGTCCAGGCGAGGTGTCTCAAGCCTGTAATCTCCGCACTTTGAGAGGCTAAGGCAGGCGGATCACGAGATCAAGAGATGGAGACAACCCTGGTTAAAATGGTGAAACCCCATCTCCACTAAAAATACAAAAATTAGTCAGGCATCATGGCGGGCACCTGTAGTCTCAGCTACTCAGGAGGCTGAAGCAGGAGAATCACTTGAACCCGGGAGGTAGAGGCTGCAGCAAGCTGAGATCATGCCACTGCACTCCAGCCTGGCCAACAGTGTGAAGACTCCATCTCAAAAAATTATTTTAAAATAGGGCATAGGACTTTCTCCGAGTGGAAGAAGAGAAATGCACACAGGGGAACTGGAGAGCCTGACCAGGTCCCTGGCCCAGCTAGTCCTGAGCTGATGGGACCACATGCAAAGACCAGATAGAGGCCTCAGGAGCTGAGGGCAGCCCTCAACAGATGGCCAGCAAGGGAACAGACACCTCAGTCCTGCAACCACAAGGAACTATATTAGGCCAAAAGCGCTTGGAAACAATTCTCCAATGAGGAATGCAGCCCAGACCACATGGTGATTTTTGCCCAGTGACACCCACGTCAGACTTCTGCCCTACAGAACTGTGAGATGATACAATTGCAATTGTTTTCAGCCATAAAATATGTGGAAATGTGGTAAAGCAGCAACAGAAATGAATACAGTGATTTACGTGGAAACCCCTAGAAGAGTGTCTGGCACGGTGTTGTCACCTGACAAGCGTTTCCTGATTTCCTTACATTGCAAGGCAGGGCTGGCCACACCATCCAAAAGAGATGATAGACTTGTTCTGACAAAACAGATTCAGTGAATTACAAATGGCCCAGAACACCTACAAATTTCAGGTTTCAGGTAAGTGATTGCCTTTCCTTTCACTTAGAAACCTCCCAATGCTCATCTTACTGATAAACTCTAAGTACCAGGCAGGAGACTAAACACCAGACAAACCCAGCCCCAGATTCCCCGAGGGAGCCCATCCCAGCACTCACTCCGCTGCACTGAAATGATGTCCAGGTCAGTTTATCCCACTAGACCAAGAACTCCAGCTCTCCATGTGTGAGTTACCAGTGCTGCCTCTGCATCTCTGCCTCTACGACGGTGCTTCTGCACTTCACAGGAAATCTGTATCAATGTTTGTCAACACTATATATGACAGTGTAACTTAATATCTGCACAGAAAATGTAAGTTCTCTGAGGACCAGGGCCGGGTTTATTAGCCTTTGTATTCCCTCTGCCACTGTCTGGGACATCAGAGGCACTCAGTAGAAGTTGGTGAAGTGAAAGAAAAGGCAGAGGAGAGACAGGAAAGCAGGACCAACACTGCAGACACAGATTCTGAGGTGGCTGGAGGAGAAGCAGGGCAGAGAAACTTCCTGGATGCTGGAATGGGGTTCACTGTGATACCTGCTGTAGGATTTCAAATGTCAAAGGTGATGCTTTGCTGACCTTCTCCTCTGACTGCCCTTTAACTATCCTTTGGCTTTTCCAACCTCAAGACAGGGCACTTAGAAACTGCAATGTCAAGAAATTATGCTTCATTAAAGCATGGGAATGTTATTTACATGGACCTTCATTACTTCATTTTTACATGGGAATGTAAATAATTGAAGACATTGTTAAAGACTAAATCATGCACATTCTATAACTTTGTAAAATATTAATGATAACTGAAACACAAATTTTGATGGTCCCCAAAAATGCTAAAATATAAAACAACACTGGCCAATTAAAGATAGAAAACAATCCTAATGAAGCTCCCCAACAGACACATTAAAACTTCTCTGTACATTAAACATTTGGCATTTCAAAGGAAAACCCAGATTCATTCCATTCTTAATACGGCGTTTAAAACAAAAAAACTTAGGTAATACAATATTTCATTTAAAATTTACAAAATTCCATTACATTCATGATTTCATTTAATCCTCAAAACAATCTCCTGAGTTAGGCAGAACAGGTATTACTAACAACTAACTCCATTTTACAGGTGAGGGAACTGAAGTACTTGGACTTAACAAAAGCTTTAATGGGGCCACATATCGAAACCAAATCCTCTGCTCAAAAGAACTAGAATAAGTTATCTTTTACATATTATTCATACTTATATCCTGTCAACATGCAAAACTTAGAATCTAAGAAAACTTCATCTCTGACCTTCCAGTTCCAGGGAGATAATACTAAAGGAAACTAGATGGTTTATAGACTCATAAACTGACAAAAGAGATGTTGCATCAGTTCTTAACTATGAAACACTCCTGGCAGCCACAGCAAATCTCTAGGACAACATACCAATGGCATCAAAGCAAGAGTATACTTCAGTGATAGAGCGAATTAAGTTCCCTGTTTGGGACCCAGGCCAGGGCTAGAGAAAAGAACTCTGAAATGTAGAGCTCAAAAATATATCCTATGTCGGCCAGGCACAGTGGCTCAGACCTGTAATCCCCAGCATTCTGGAAGGCCGAGGCGGGCAGATCACGAAGTCAGGAGATGGAGACCATCCTGGCTAGCACAGTGAAATCCTGTTTCTACTAAAAATACAAAAATTAGCCGGGCGTGGTGGCAGGCGCCTGTAGTCCCAGCTGCTTGGAAGGCTGAGGTAAGAGAATGGAGTGAACCCAGGAGGCGGAGCTTGCAGTGAGCGGAGATCCTGCCACTGCGTTCCAGCATGGTCAACAGAGCAAAACTCCGACTCCAAAATAATAATAATAATATACATACATATACATATATATATATATACACACACACATATATATATACCCTGTGTCTTCTGCATACCCAAGTGTCCCCTTCTGTGAGAGACTTCCTTACACCATTGCGGGGAAGAGAATTTTTCTGTGCTATATTTGCTTGAAAGAATTAAAGGTGTAGGGCAAAAATTCTTGGAAATTATGTCGTTTACAATCCTCAAAAGTGAGAAAAATGAAGCCCAGAAGAGAAGACCTTCCAGGAAAATTCCAGACCTGGAGGTAGACCCAGTACATTGTTTCTGTTTTTGTTTTGAGAGGAAGTCTCACCCTATGGCCCAGGCTGGAGTGCAGTGGAGCCATTTCACTCACTGCAACCTCCGCCTCCTGGGTTCAAGCTATTCTCCTGCCTCAGTCTCCTGAGTTGCTGCGAATACAGGAGCCCACCACAAAGCCCAACTAATTTTTGTATTTTTAGTAGAGACAGAGTTTCACCATGTTGGCCAGGTTGGTCTCGAACTCCTGACCTTAAGTGATCCGCCTGCCTAGACATCCCAAAGTCCTCCGATTACAGGCGTGAGCCACCGCACCCAGCCTACCTGATAAGTTTTAATCAAGTACTCTGAACTATGCAACAAACACTAGGAAGTAATAGAAAAAAAATTAATCTAAAAGCCCTCTGGAGAGTCAAAGTATTGCAGATTTTAAATAGCATGAATACTTGAATTCATGGTATTGAAAAAGGACCTCGCACTTACCCGCATGTACAAACTGCCTGCCCACCTCTATCAGAGTATTTTTCAAGCTCTGCTACAGTTAACTATGTACTGCCCAAAGCCCATCTGTCCCTGCAGATCATAAGCTCTTAAAGACCAGGACTTCAGGAGAACAAGCAAAACTTCAGAGAGAAGGGAGCCACCCAAACAGAGTTCATAGCAATGGGTCGGCAGGAGCTGATGACTGGAGGTGGGCTGTAGCCTTGGGGTCTGGGACAGCGGAGGGCAGAGAAGGCAAACGGGCCTGCATGACATGCTACAGGGCTAGGAGCCACAGCTGCGGTGATTAGTTCAGTTTTGTCTCCTATGCCTGTTACTTATACACCATCTCTTGTTCAGAAAGAACTTCAGGTTGAGTATTTGGACTCCTTGAGCCTTCTGCTGTTTGTCTCCTGGACGTTTAACACTCTTAAAAGGGGAAAACTGTCCAGTTCTATTTTGCTTCCTGGGACAATACAGGTTTTTCAAAAGTTTGATGAAAGCATTCACTAAGGAGTGATTCCACTTTCTCTGGTGGCTGAGAAATACGCGTCTGAGGGGCAGCATCAGGTCTCCCCATCAAGCTGAGGTCGGAGTCTCCCCACCTATGGACCTCACCCTGGCTCCCCCCTCATAAATCTGACCTCTAACTGTAACTGCCTTGGCCTCATTCCGTGGGTGTGGATGCTCCTGCGTGAAACGCATTTTCAGCCAGCCAAATTCTTGGGAGAGTTTCTTCCACTCTCCAGGCGCTGAGAGCTACAAAGTTCAATCTGGCTTTCCAGATTTTTTTTTCTTCCCATTACTAACGGAAGAAATCAACAAGCGCCAGGCAGAAGGGCCCTGCTCCCACCAATCAGAGCCCAGCCAAAGGCCAGAGCAGGCAGTGCGGCGGTGGGATGCACGGTGACAACCCTTTGCCCCCCGGGACCCGCCGGCCTGGGCAGAGGTTGGTGAGGCCGCTGCGCCACAGCTCCGGGCCCCCGCCTTTCGCTTTCTCCCGCCCAGCAAGTGAGAGGATAAATCAGGGGGCGGGGGCAGTGCGCCCCCAGCAACCGCGCACCCCGCGCACAGACTCCCACTACATGCGCGTCCCAGGCGGGTAGACCCAGACGAGTCACGGGGCGGTGCACAGCCCCACTAGCAGGGCAGCCAGGACCCACGCACGCGGGTCCACGCAGCCACCTAGATAAGTGACAAAACACTCAGGAAGCCATCATGCGGGGCCAGGAAAGAGCCCCCACCCAGAGTCACGGACTCCCTCGTCTGAGGGTCCGCACAGTCCCCTCGGTGAGTCTGGCGAAGCAGTGTCACTGCGAGGGAGGGCGGGGAGGGCGTTGGAGTCTCCACACGCGGTGACCCAGACCCCGTTCCGTGAGTGGGTCCATGCAGGGCCCACTCTGCCGCAGGCGGGGACCAGCCAGGCCGCGGAGGACCGGGCAGAAGCCAGCGCCCGGGTCCATGCAGTCCCCTCCGCCGTAGACGCGGGGAGCCGGGGAGCAGTGTGGACCGGCCGGCACCCGCAGGGCGCCGGGGACCCCCGCGCTGGCCCACGCGGTATCGCAGCAGACGCGAAGCCCCCGGTGCCACCCGAGGCGGAGACAAAGCCCAGGCGCACGGACCTGGGATCCCGACCCCCGACCCTGCGGAGCCCAGCTCGGAGCCGCCACGCCCGGCGCAGAAACCCCTGCCCGGTCCGGAATCCCCGTCGTCCGTCGCCCAGTCTCACCTCGGGCGGCCGCCTCCCAGCACTAGCTCCTTGCCGCGGCGCCTGGGCGGACTAGAGCCCAGCTGAGCAGCCGACAGAGACACGGCAGCCTCAACAAGGGAGCCCCAGGGCGGGGCCGCTGCGGCGCTCGCCACTTCAGCCCCTGTTCCCTGCTCAGGACCCGGCTGGGATCAAGCAGCTGCAGCTGTGGCTGGGCTGAGGCGGGGACACACACCACGCAGGTGTAGAGGGCCCCGCCCGCCGCCCGCCGCCCGCCGCCCCGCCGCCCCGCCCCCAGCGGAGCCTGGTGCCCAGGGACCGCCCCCCAGCCAATGGGGAGCGAGCTGTGCAGAGAGGGCGGGGCCTTAGGTAACAGAGGGAGGTTGGGTCGGGGGGCGCTGGGACTGGGCATGCGGGGTCTTGCAAGAGGACCGGAGCCAAGAGCTGGCCGGATCCTGGCCTCCTAGAAGACCCAGCTCAACGTCCACCTGGAGTCTGCTCTACAGGACACGCTCATCTCAAGCCCAGAACTCAGGCTTTTAGGCCAGAGAGGGAGAGGCAGGCTTGCTTTCCAAAAAGTGAAACTGAGGTCCAAGGAATAGGATTGCCTGCTGCCGGAAGTCACGTAGTCCCATTCTCTTGTTCACCTTGTCATTCAGCAAACATTTGGAAGCACGTATGGTGGGCGTTAGGAGTGAAGTAGGGCTGGGCGCGGTGGCTCCCACTTGTATTCCCAGCACTTTGTGGGGCCAAGACAGTTGGATCACTTGAGGCCAGGAGTTCGAAACCAGCCTGGCCAACAAGATGAAACCCAATCTCTGCTAAAAATACAAAAACATAGCCGATCGTGGTGGCGGGTACCTGTGGTCCCAGCTACTGGGAAGGCTGAGGCAGGAGAATCGTTTGAACCCGGGAGGAGGAGGTTACAGTGAGCTGAGATGGTGCCATTGCATGTGCTCCATCCTGGGCGAAAGAGTGAGACCCTGTCTCCAAAATAAATAAATAAATCAATAATAGATGGGAAGTAGAAGCGAACTTAGGCCTTCCCTGAAGGAGCTCAGCCAAGGAGTACCTGAAATGTCTCTGCATCTCTTTAACGTCTGATAAAGGAACCAGGAGCGAGAACTAATCACTTCCCTTTCCTGCCTCAGAGCTTTCACGTGTTTGCTGTTCCTCGCCTGAAATGCCAAGTACCAATCGTATTCATTTATTTATAGAAATGAGGTCTAACTATATCGCCCAGGCTGATCTCAAACTCCTGGCCTCAAGCTATCCTCTCGTCTCAGCCTCTCAAAGTGTTGGGATTAGAGGCATGAACCACTGTCCCAGCCCTGATCGTCTTTAAAACCTCTTTCCTCATCTTCTTTGAGCTTCCTGCATCCTGGGACTCCACACCCTTGGTTTTCCTGTACCTCCATAGCTGCTCCTCTGTGGGTACCGGGGACCCACCCCCTTCTCTTCCCAACTTGTATATGTCTGGGCTCTGGCCAAATGCCCTTCCATTTGCAGTGGGCACTGCAACAGGAAATCTCATGCCCTTCTGGGCTTCACAAACTATCCACAGGCTCTGCTGACTGCCAGAGACGTCCATCCGAGTCAGATGCCCAGCCCTCACCTTTCCCAAAGCTCCAGTTGGACACAGGGAAGCATCTCAAATTTTCCGTGGGCCAAAACAGAGTGCTTTATTAGTGCCCTAACTTGCTCATCCATATTCTTTTGATTCTCTGTAAACAGCTCCTCCATCCACCCAACTGCAGAGGTGAAAATGTCAAATCTTCCTCCAGTCCTTCCTCCCTGAACCTGTCATGCAGCCCTCTGCCTTCCTAGGACGCTGAGCCTCCCTCACTCCCAGCGCTAGCTGGGGTGCTGTCTGAGTGGCTGCCACCCACTTGGCATGAAGTGTGACCTCTCGCCCGGTGTGGTGGCTTACGCCTGTAGTCACAGCACTTTGGGAGGCTGAGGCAGGTAGATCACTTGAGCCCAGGAGACTGGGTCCAGCCAGGACAATATGGTGAAACTAAAATACGACAATTATCCAGGCATGGTAATACATGCCTATCATCCCAGCTACCCTACCCAGGAGGCTGAGGCAGGAAAATTGCTTGAACTTGGGAGGCAGAGGTTGCAGTGAGCCAAGGTCACACCACTGAACTCCAGCCTGGGCAACAGAGAGAGACTCTGTCACAAATTAAAAAAAAAAAAAAAAAAAAAAGAAGAAGAATGAGGAGGAGGAGGAGGAGGAGAAGTAGTAGTGTGACCTCTCTAAGGCAAGGCAGTGTCCCACTCTGATTCACTTCCATGTGTAAAACAGGACCTGCACCCTGAAGGAACTCACTCAGGGAGGCTGCTGGGATGGGTGGATGAACAGTTAAGGTCTTCATGGTGGCTGGGGCTGATCCCATCCCCATTGCTCTTTCCAAACACACCTGCACACTCATCACTCCCACGCTCACACCCACCACTGAAAGCCTGGCCACTAATTTGATTTGCCTAACAAGGTCCCCAGATGAACAACACATGCTTCCCTACCTCTCCACTGCTAGGGCAACACCGTGTTCTGGGATGTACTCAGGGATCAGGAGAACAAAACCTCAAGGAGTGAAAGGACATTCCAGGGTGCAGTCCTCTGCATCCTCCTCCATGCCCTATCCCCTGCCTGACACACCCTCACCCCTGTAACTGGCCAGCTCCTACCAACCCTTAAAGTTTCACCAAGTTAAGTGGTGGCAGCCACACCCTAAAGTGACTGATCCCCCAATGACCTATGACCTTACATAGTCTTCCTGATCTTGGGTACTAACAAAACCGGCGACTGGCTTCTAAACCACAGAGCCTGGCAAAGTAAAGGGATATCACCTTCACAGTTCATCACCTTCACACACTAGAGAGAAAGGTTTCACCTGCATGGGCTGCAGGTGGGAGCTGTTGGGCTGAGGTCATCCCCCATGATCCGGGCCCAAGCAGGCACCACACAACGCCCTCGGTGGCTGAGGGCCCCCGATCGCCAGGGGGTGACGCACCTCCCGCGATCCGGGGCCCCCAGCCGTGGCCACGCCCCGCCCCCAGGCCTGTATTGGGAGTCATATCCTACACTTCCCCCTGAATATTAATTACATTTTCCCGGGTGTGTGGACTCCCAGCCATATTGGCTGTCTCATCCTCCCCTCTCCGGCACAAATTTGAAACAATATCACTGGGTGCGTGTACACCTTCTGTGATGTTTAAAGTAATATCATCCTCTCCCCAGTGGATATCAAGAACATATCATTAATTATTAATATTACTAAATATAATAAATATTAATAATATTAATCGATATTAATGATCAAAATAAACGGCTTCAAAACTGAGAGTGGATTAAAATGTTAACGATTTGCAAAGGTAATTAATATTAATATCACCATTAATAATCAAATAATGATATCCACTTTGAATGTTACTTAAATCAATACAAAGTGATGCTGGTAAGAAAATAATCATGAGTATTAGGGACTAATAATATTGTTCAATGACATTAATATTAATAATTGATACTAAGAGTGCATAATCAGGTACTTAAAATAATTCTCCAAAATTAACAATGGTATCCTATTATTAGTACCATTGATAATTATTAAAATCGATCATGGATGTGTAATAACCATATTATTACTCCTAATACCACAGGAAGTGTACACGTACCTGAGGGCCTCCAGCAGCAGCCACGCCCCACCACACGGCGTCTGGCGGTCCCTGAACGTCAAGGCCTTGGGGACAAGCCCCTACCCGCGAAACCGGCCGCGCAGCCGCGGAAACGCCACGCCCCCCGGCGGCTGACGGACCCCGACGCGATCCGGGGCCCCCCGCCCCCCCCCCGCCCCCCCCCCCGGGGGGCGGGGGGCCCCCGCCCGCCGGGGGGGGGGGACCCGCCCCCCCGCGATCCGGGGCCCGCCAGCCGCCGCCACGCCCCCCGCATGATCATTATCAATATTCATAGTTAATACTAAGCCTGCATAATCAGGTGCTTGAAATCATTATCAAAATTGGCCGGCGCGGTGACTGAAGCCTGTAATCCCAGCACTTTGGGAGGCTGAGACGGGCGGATCACGAGGTCAGGAGATCGAGACCATCCTGGCTAACATGGTGAAACCCCATCTCTACCGAAAAAAAAAAGAAACTAGCCAGGCGAGGTGTCGGGCGCCTGTAGTCCCACTGGGTGACAGAGCGAGACTCCGTCTTAAAAAAAAAAGAAAAAAATCATTATCAAAATTAACAATTGTATCTTCTTCTTAGTACCATTGACAATTATTAAAATCGATCATGAATGTGTAATAATCATATTATTACTCCTAATACCACAGGCAGTGCACACCCACCTGTGGGCCCCAGCGACCGCCACGACACGCCCCCCGGCGGCTGGCGGACCCTGATCGCTGGGGGTCGGGGGACCCGCCCCCACGCGATCCGGGTCCCCAAGCCGTCGCCACGACACGCCCCCAGGCGGCTGAGTGGTCCGATCCCCGGGGGGTGGAGTACCAGCCCCCCGTCGATCCGGGGACCCCAGCCACCGCTACGACACGTCTGTATTGGGAGTCATATCATAATCTTCCCACTGAATATTAATTACATTATGCCAGGTGTGTGTCTACTCCCAGCAGTATTGCCTGTATCATGTTCCCCTCTCTGGTGGAAATTTCCAGCAGTATCACTGGGTACGAGTACACCTCTTGTTATGATTAAAGTGATATCGTTCTCTCCACGGTGGATATCAGCAAGAAGTCTATTAATTATTAATATTAATAAATATAACAAATGTTAATACTAGTAATCGATATTAATGGTCACAATAAACTTCCTAAAAACGTATAGTGGATGAAAATATTAACGATTTGGAATGGTAATTAATATTAATATCACCATTAATAATCAAATAATGATATCCGCAATTAATGTTACTTAAATCAATACAAACGGATGCTGGTAAGAAAATAATGATTAGTATTAGGGACTAATAATATTGTTCAATGACATCAATATTAATAATTAATACTAAGCGTGCATAATCAGGTGCTTAAAATAATTATCAAAATTAACTATTGTATCCTATTAATGACAATTATTAAAATCGATCATTGATGTGTAATAACCATATTATTACTCCTAATACCACAGGCAGTATACACCTACCTGTGGGCCCCAGCGGCCGCCACGACACGCCCCCTGGCGGCTGGCGGCCCCCGATCTCGGGGGGCGGGCTACCAGCCCCCCCACGCGATCCGGCGACCCTAGCTGCCGCCACGACACGCCAGTATTGGAAGTCATATTATAATCTTCCCCCTGAATATTAATGACATTATCCCAGGTGTGTGTCTACTCCCAGCAATATTGCCTGTATCATATTCCCCTCTCAGGTGGAAATTTCAAGCAATATCACTGGTACGTGTACACCTCTTGTTATGATTAAAGTGATATCCTCTCCATGGTGGATATCAGCAAAAAGTCCATTAAACATTAATATTAATAAATATAATAAATATTAATACTAATGATCGATATTAATGATCACAATAAACTTCCTAAAAACGTATAGTGGATGAAAATGTTAACGATTTGGAATGGTAATTAATACTAATATCACCATTAATAATCAAATAATGATATCCGCAATGAATGCTACTTAAATCAATACAAAGGGATGCTGGTAAGAAAATAATGATTAGTATTAGGGACTAATAATATTGTTCAATGATATTAATATTAATAATTAATACTAAGCATGCATAATCAGGTGTTTAAAATAATTATCAAAATTAACAATTGTATCCTGTTATTAGTAGCATTGACAATTACTAAAATCGATCTTTGATGTGTAATAATCACATTATTACTCCTAATACCACAGGCAGTGTACACCTCCCTGTGGGCCCCCAGTCACCGCCACGACACGCCCCCCGGCGGCTGGCGGCACCCGATCGCCAGAGGGCGGGGGACTCGCTCCCCCGTGATCCAGGCCCACAGCCTCCACCAAGCCAAGCCTGTATTCGCAGTGATTTCATAATCTTCCCCCTGAATATTAATTACATTATTCCAGGAGTGTGTCTACTCCCAGCGATATTTCCTATCTCATCCTCCCATCTCTGGCAGAAATTTGAACAATATAACTGAGTGCGTGTACACCTTTTGTGATGTTTACAGTAATATCATCCTCTCCCCGGTGGATATCAGGAAGAAGTTTATTAGTTATTAATGTTAATAAACATAATAAATATTAATACTAATAATATTAATAATCAAAATAAACTTCGTAAAAATTCATAGTGGATTGAAATGTTAACGATTTTAAATGCTAATTAATATTGATGTCATCATTAATAATCAAATAATGATATCTGCAATGAATGTTACTTAAATCAATACAAAATGATGCTGTTAAGAAAGTAATGATTGCCGGGGGCGGTGGCTCAAACCTGTAATCCCAGCACTTTGGGAGGCCGAGACGGGCGGATCAAGAGGTCAGGAGTTCGAGACCATCTTGGCTAACACGGTGAAACCCCGTCTCTACTAAAAAATACAAAAAGCTAGCCGGGCAAGGTGGCTGGTGCCTGTAGTCCCAGCTACTAGGGAGGCTGAGGCAGGAGAATGGCGTAAACCCGGGAGGCGGAGCTTGCAGTGAGCTGAGATCCGGCCACTGCACTCCAGCCCGGGCGACAGAGCGAGACTCCATCTCAAAAAAAAAAAAAAAAAAGATTAATATTAGGGACTAATTATATTGTTCAATGACATTAATATTAATAATTAATACGGAGTATGCATAATCAGGTACTTTAAAGAATTCTCCAAAATTAACAATGGTATCCTCTTATTAGAACCATTGATAATTATTAAAATCGATCATTGATGTGTAATAACCATATTATTACTCCTAATATGGCAGGCAGTGTACACGTGCCTCTAGGCCCCCAGCAGCAGCCACGCCACGCCCCCCGGGGGCTGGGGCCCCCGATCGCCAGGAGTTGGGGAACCCACTCCCCACGATCGGAACCCTCCAGCTGCCGCCCAGCCCCGCCCCCCGGCGGCTGGCGGCGGCCGATCGCCGGATGGTGGGGACCCACCCCCCTCCCGCCATCCGGGGCCCTCTGCCCCGCCACGCCCCGCCCCCTGGCGGCTGGCGACCCCCATGGCCGGGGGGTTGGGGACCCACCCTCCTGTGATACGGGTCCCCCGGTCGCCGCCCCGCCCCACCCCCCAGCGGCTTGGGGCCCCTGGTCGCCGTGTGTGGGGACCCAGCCCCCTGCGATCCGGGGCCCCTGGCCACCACCACGTCCCCCCCGGCGGCTGGCGTTCCCCGATCCCCGGGTGGTGGGGGACCCATCCCCCGCTATCCGGGGCTCCGGGCGGCCCGCTCGCCCTGCCACCTGGCGGTTGGGGGCCCCCGGTCGCGGAGGGATGGGAAACTCACGCCCCCCAATCCGGGCCCCCAGGAGCCACCACGCCAAGCCCCCCGGCGGCTGTGGACCCTGTATCGCTGGGAGGCTGGGGCACCCACGCCCCCAGATCCGGGCCCCCTGCAGCCGCCACGCCACGCCCCCCGGCCTAATGGGCATGCTGTGGTGGTGGCTGTGGGCATGGCGTGGCGTCCCCTAGCTGCCAGGGGGCGTGTCAAGGCAGCTGCTCTGGGCCCGGATCGCGAGTCGTGACTCCCCCCCGGCCATCGGAGGCCCCCAGCTGCGGGGGGGCGTGGCGTGGTGGCTGTTGGGGTCGCCATCAGCTTGCAACTACAAGCTGATGAAAAACGGAAAGTTTCATTTCCGGCTTCCATTTAAACGTTCATACTGGGCCATAAAAGCAGATGAATTAGATACGTCCTTATCCTGAATAAATATATTTATATTTTCTTTTATATAGAGAGAGAGAAAGAGAGAAAAAGAGAGAAACAGAGAGAAAGACAGAGTCAAGCTCTGTCACCCAGGCTGGAGAGCACTTGCGGGATCTCAACTCACTGCAACCTCTGCCTCCAGGTTCCATCGATTCTCCTGCCTCAGCCTCCTGCGTTCCTGGGACTATAGTTGCGCACCACCACATCCTGCTAAGTTTTGTATTTTTAGTAGAGACGGAGTTTTACCTTGTTGGTCAGGCTATTCTCAATCTCCTGAGCTCCTGATCCCCCCGCCTGGCCTCCCGAAGTGCTAGGATTACTGGCTGGAGCCACCACATCTGGCCTATCCTGCATATTTAAAATTAATTGAGTTTAATAAAACAGAGCAGAGAGAGAGAAATAGCGGCCCGCCCAGCAGCTCTGAAGCTATCTCTTGGAAGGTTTAGTGGGGAATCCTGACCCAAGTCCAGTCTCCAAGCTCTAGACATTTCACCAACAAAACAGGAAGCCAACACATTCTGGATCTTCTTTCCAAGACAAAATCGACCATTTGTAATATTTTTTTGAGAGACAACGGAAGTTGAAAAGTAATTGCTGAGAAAGGAGGAACTTTTCTAGAAAAACTTAAATCCAAAAGGCTATGGGATAGTAATGAGAAGTGAAGGAGAACAAAAAAGGCATGGAAAGTAAAATCAGGAGGCAAAACAAACGTTTTAGAACAGCCAAGTGTGGGGAGTTGGAAAGTGAAGCTTTGAGTAGAAACCAGAGTTACAAAATTTCAGAGCTGGAAGGAGCCTTAAAAGGAAGCAGAATTGGGCCGAGGACTAAATATTTGTCAAAAATCACACAGGCAATTAGTGGCAGACAGGAAAGGACCTTCATTTTTATGCAACCTCTGCCTCCTGGGTTCAAGAGATTCTCCTGCCTTAGCCTCTTGAGTAGCTGGGATTACAGGCGCATGCCACCACTCCTGGCTAGTTTTTGTCCTTTTAGTCGAGACGGGATTTCACCATGTTGGTCAGGCTGGTCTCAAACTCCTGACCTCCTGATCCGCCTGCTTCAGCCTCCCAAAGTGCTGGGATTACGGGCATGAGCCACTGTGCCCCGCCCGTTGTAATGGGTTCTATTTTGATTAATAGAGATGTGTTGCAGCCTAGTTATAAAAATTTAAAATTCATGGTCCAAAACCACAATTCCTTTGGCACCAACCTAATAACATAAGAATTAAAAGAGATCTTTATATTAGAGAGCCCATGGATGATGAAATAATAAAGAATATTACAATCTCCATAACCCACAAACTTGGTAACTTAGACCAACTGGATGAATTAAAAGACACAATCTATTAAGACTAAAACACAGGAGAAATAGGTCATCTAAATATATTTATATCCATTAATAAAATGGAATCAATACCTAATAACCTTACAGAAAACTTACGTATTCCAAAAATCTGACATTCTGTCATGTTATTCTAACTGGTGGAATTCGGGGATTTCTATTTTGATAAGAACATAGGTGAATTGCACACATTTAATTTTAGTGCTCATTGGTCAGGAAACCTGTCTCCACTATAGGATACTGCAGAGCAATGCGTTATGGAGAATTTAGGCAAGGTAATATGATTTTCAGAGTTAAAGGAAGACAACCTGTTTTATGTACAGTAATTCCTCATAATATCACAGAGGATACCATATTTAAACTTTGGGGTATCCCCAGGGATGATTCTTATTTAAGCCACATGTGAATTTCAGACACGGAGGCTTCCCAACTTTGGTGGCTTTCAACAAATGTGGAAGTTAATCACAACCTATTTTGTGGAGGCATAAATTTCAATGAGCACTCACTGAACCTTTTATTTTAAATATTATTTTTGTAAACTTTGCATTTCCAATTAGGTGCAATTTTAAACCTGTTTCAGTTCTTATCCACTTTTTTTTTTTTTCCTGAGACGGAGTCTTGCCCTGTCACCCAGGCTGGAGTGCAGTGGCATGGTCTTGACTCACTGCAACCTCCGCCTCCCAGGTTCAAGCAATTCCCCTGCCTCAGCCTCCCAAGTAGCTGGAATTACAAGTGCCTGCCACCACGCCCAGCTAATTTTTGTATTTTTAGTAGAAATGTGGCTTCCCTATGTTGGTCAGGCTGGTCTTGAAACCCTGACCTTGTGATCTGCCTACCTTGGCCTCCCAAAGTTCTCAGATTACAGGCCTGAGCCACCGCGCCCAGCTTCTCCACATTTTTTAGGTAGAGGGGAGTAAGGGTTGCTTTAAGTTTTCAGGGACTCCCATGTACCCAACCCATTTGTGTCAATTTCTTCCTTCAGAATTCTTCAAATCAGCATCACCATTGTTAAAGGCCTCCCGCGTGGTCATAATTGTGCTACAGGGTTTTATGAACATGAAGTTTATGTTTGATTGAATTAACCTCCTTGCTGTGGCATAAGGGGGCCATAAGTGTTTTCACCAATTATGAGGCGGGTTCACTGTGCAATGGCTACCAACATTTCTGAGTACAATGAGACCAAACACATTCATACATAAATTCCATGAAGTGAATTTATTACTTACAAACAGCAAACAGAAGACAACAGAAGTCTGGGATTCAATATGAACCGCTACCGCAAGATCAAGAAAGCTACCCAGAGCAGATCGATGGCGTTTTGACTGTAAATGCTTCACTTGCACTGCAACTGAGGGACCCCAGAAAGGAACCCACCTTGGGTTTTCTCACACGATGTGGTTTGCTGGACACAAGCGTTAAAGGACATTCCGTTTCGAGCAGGGACTCTAACAGAGCCTGGGCTGTTCTGACCAATGTCACCTGATTATCAGGATATTGCATTCCCAGCATATCATACAGTTATCTTGAGAACTACCAGTAAGAAAGGGAGGAAAATGGCCCTGTACCCTTAAAACTAAAGGATCAGGATATTTGTTGTGACAGAGGCACAGACAGTAGCGACAGAGTGTTCTTGTGAGCCATCTACTAGTTCTCTTGACTGCAGCGTGGCACCTGACCTCTTTTCTCTTTCCTTTCAATGGAAACTCTTTCAGAATATTTTGAATATTTTGAGTTTCTACATCTAAAGAGTTGAGGCACATGATCACTGGCAGTGTAGACTCTCTGCATGGTTACAGGAAAGAGTTCAAGAGCCCATCAACCCACATTGATGGAGACCACCTCATCCTCCAGAGAGTGCCACTCCACCTTCCTGGGGTTAGCTCCACATGCAGTGAGGCCATTATGTCTAAGGCCGGCAAGCATTGAGTCTGAAGATTCGACTTTTGGCATGCTGATAAGCAGCAGTGATAAGAAAATCCCACACACTGGCTAAGTGTAACTTGTGTAACATTTCATACATTTTTTTCAAGCACTGCACCATAATTAATTTGCATCAGGCTTTCCAAATTAGAAAAGCTTCACTTATAGAATTTCTTTCCAGTGGGAGATTTCACATGACTTTTCAAGTGAATGTTAAAACTGAAAATATTCTTGCAGTTTCTAAACTATTAGAGTTTTAATCCTGTGTACGTCCTTGCATTTACAAGGTCCAGCCAGCTACAGTGTGCATTTTAATATGTCCTTGAGTGGGTATGAGAGAAATGAAACATTCCCACATTCTGGACATTCATAGGGTTTTTCTCAGGAATGAGCTGATGTCATCCAAAGGAACTAACACAACTGAAGGCCTTACTGCAAATTTAAATTCAAAAGGCTTTTCTCCAGTCTGAGGCCTCCCAAATTTTCACAAACACGAAAATCTGAAGGCTTCACCACATTTCCTACATTCTTAAGGTTTCTCTGCAGTGTGAGCTCTTTCATGTTATTGAGGGAATGGGAAAGAGTAAATGTTTTACCACATTTCTTACATTCAAGGGGCTTTATTTATTTATTTGAGATGGAGTCTCACTCTGTGGCCAGGCTGGAGTGCAGTGGCACAATCTCGGCTCACTGCAACCTCTGCCTCCTGAGGTCAAGTGATTCTCCTGCCTCAGCCCCCTAGTAGCTGGGACTACAACCATATGCTATGTTACCTAAGGCCTAAGGCACAACCTCCCTATGTTACCTAAGGCCCCGCCCTCTCTGCACAGCTCGCTCCCCATTGGCCGGGGGCGGGGGCGGGCCTTGGGAGCCCGGCTCCGCTGGGGGCGGGGCGGCGGGCGGCGGGCCGCGGGCGGGGCCCTGTACACCTGCGTGATGTGTGTCCCGGCCTCAGCCCAGCGCCAGCTGCAGCTCCTTGATCAGAGCCGGATCCTGAGCGGGGAACACCGGCTGAAGCGGCGGCGGCGGCGGCGGCCCCGCCCAGGGGCTCCCTTGTTGAGGCTGCCGTGTCTCTGTCGGCTGCTCAGCGGCGCTCTAGTCGGCCCAGGCGCCGCGGCGAGGAGTTAGCGCTGGGAAGCGGCGGCCCGAGGTGAGACTGGGCGACGGGCGTCGGGGTCTCCGGACCGGGCGGGGGTCTCTGCACCGGGCGTGGCGGCTCAGAGCTGGGCTCCGCAGGGTCCCGGGTCGGGACCCCGGGTCCGTGCGCCTCGGCTGTGTCTCCGCCTCGGGTGGCACCGGGGGCTTCGCGTCTGCTGCGATACCGCGTGGGCCAGCGCGGGGGTCCCGGGCGCCCTGCGGGTGCCGGCCGGTCCCCACTGCTCCCCGGCTCCCCGCGTCTGCCGCGGAGGGGACTGCATGGACCCGGGCGCTGGCTTCTGCCTGGTCCTCCGCGGCCTGGCTGGTTCCCGCCTGCGGCAGAGTGGGCCCTGCATGGACCCACTCACGGAACGGGGTCCGGGTCACCACGTGTGGAGACTCCAACGCCCTCCCCGCCCTACCTCGCAGTGAGACTGCTTCGCCAGACTCACCGAGGGGACTGCGCGGACCCTCAGACGAGGGAGTCCGTGACTCTGGGTGGGGGCTCTTTCCTGGCCCCGCATAATGGCTTCCTGAGTGTTTTGTCACTTATCTAGGTGGCTGCGTGGACCCGCGCGCGTGAGTGCTGGCTGCCCTGCTAGTGGGGCTGTGCGCCGCCCCCTGACTCGTCTGGGTCGACCCCACCTGGGACGCGCGTGTAGTGGGGGTCTGTGCGCAGGGTGCGCGGTTGCTGGGGGCGCACTGCCCACGCCCCGTGATTTATCCTCTCACTTGCTGGGCGGGAGAAAATGAAAGGCGCGGGCCCCGAGCTGTCCGCAGCGGCCTCACCGACCTCTGCCCAGGCCGGCGGGTCCCGGGGGGCGAGGGGCTGTCACCACGCGTCCCACCGCCGCTCTTCCTGCTCTGGCCTTTGGCTGGGCTCTGGTGGGAGCAGGGCCCTTCTGCCTGGCGCTTCTTGATTTCTTCCGTTAGTAATGGGAAGAAAAAAAAAAATCTGGAAAGCCAGATTGAACTTTGTAGCTCTCAGCGCCTGGAGAGTGGAAGAAACTCTCCCAAGAATTTGGCTGGCTGAAAATGCATTTCAAGCAGGAGTATCAACACCCACGGAATGAGGCCAAGGCAGTTACAGTTAGAGGTCAGATTTATGAGGGGGCAGCCAGGGTGAGGTCCATAGGTGGGGAGACTCCGACCTCAGCTTGTTTGGGAGACCAGATGCTGCCCCTCAGACGCATATTTCTCAGCCACCAGAGAAAGTGGAATCACTCCTTAGTGAATGCTTTCATCAAACTCTTGAAAAACCTATAATGTCCCAGGAAGCAAAATCGAACTGGACAGTTTTCCCCTTTTAAGAGTGTTGGCTGGGAGCGGTGGCTCAAGCCTGTAATCCCAGCACTTTGGGAGGCCGAGATGGGCGTATCACGAGGTCAGGAGATCGAGACCATCCTGGCTAACACGTGAAACCCCGTCTCTACTAAAAAATACAAAAAACTAGCCGGGCGAGGTGGCGGCGCCTGTAGTCCCAGCTACCCGGGAGGCTGAGGCAGGAGAATGGCATGAACCCGGGAGGCGGAGCTTGCAGTGAGCTGAGATCCGGCCACAGCACTCCAGCCCGGGTGATAGGGCGAGACTCCGTCTCAAAAAAAAAAAAAAAAAAGAGTGTTAAACGTCCCGGAGACAAACAGCAGAAGGCTCAAGGAGTCCAAATACTCAATCTGAAGTTCTTTCTGAACAAGAGATGATGTATAAGTAACAGGCATACGAGACAAAACTGAACTAATCACTGCAGCTGTGGCTCCCAGCCCTGTAGCATGTCATGCAGGCCCTGTTGCCTTCTCTGCAGGCCGCTTTCCCAGACTCCAAGGCTACAGCCCACCTCCAGTCATCAGCTCCTGCCGACCCATTGCTATGAACTCTGTTTCGGTGGCTCCCTTCTCTCTGAAGTTTTGCTTGTTCTCCTGAAGTCCTGGTCTTTAAGAGCTTATGATCTGCAGGGACAGATTGGCTTTGGGCAGTACGTAGTTAACTGTAGCAGAGCTTGAAAAATACTCTGATAGAGGTGGGCAGGCAGTTTGTACATGTGGGTAAGTGCGAGGTCCTTTTTCAATACCATGAATCCAAGTACTCATGCTATTTAAAATCTGCAATTCTTTGACTCTCCAGAGGGTTTTTAGATTAATTTTTTTTCTATTACTTTCTAGTGTTTGTTGCATAGTTCAGAGTAGTTGATTAAAACTTACCAGGCCGGCTGGGTGCGGTGGCTCACGCCTGTAATCCGAGGAGTTTGGGAGGTCTAGGCAGGTGGATCACTTGAGGTCAGGAGTTTGAGACCAACCTGGCCAACATGGTGAAACCCTGTCTCTACTAAAAATACAAAAATTAGTTGGGCGTGGTGGTGGGCTCCTGTAATCGCAGCTACTGAGGAGGCTGAGGCAGGAGAATAGCTTGAACCCAGGAGGCGGAGGTTGTAGTGAGTGAAATGGCTCCACTGCACTCCAGCCTGGGCCATAGAGTGAGACTTCCTCTCAAAACAAAAACAGAAACAATGTACTGGGTCTA
>NW_022329300.1:0-3989 GCF_002776525.5 Piliocolobus tephrosceles | reverse complement strand
AGAAATGCCATGTATATTACTTCACACATGGTCTTGTTTGTAGTTTTCAGTACATACTCAGGAAACATTTACTTCTATTTTCTCAGCTCTAGCTTCAATATTGCCTCTATTGATGTCTGCCTTGCAGAGCGGCCTTGGTGGCTGAAATTTACCCCGTTCTCCGCCCTAGCTTACCTCAGCCACATTGGCCCCAGTTACTGAAAAAAAAATCTTCACTTGATTATAGTTCCTGGAGCTCATTAAGCTTAAGCCTTCCAAGCACCAGAATTTGATTACTGCATCAAAAATGAATTCTCTGGTGGTTGTTTTTAGATGTTGCTTCTAAACAACGGCGTGTTTAATTAACACAATTTCTATCAAGTCACACAGATATACGCATTCTCACAATGTAGCATATTTACCGAAAATAGACAACCTAATTACTTAAAAAAATTGGCTGTATTTGCAGAACTAGAGCATTATAAGAAAAATGAACTGCAATTATGAAACAGAGAAGGATGGGAAAATGCCAAATTCTTGCTATTTTTATTTTGTTTAAAAAATGTTAAGTTATGGAGTTCACAAGTACTGTAGAGTTTAGCACAAGTGAATGAATAAGTCTCTTCAACATGGATAAAAGGAGAGATTCTTCTTTTCTAGCTTACTTATCTTGAATTCACAAATCCTAAGAAATTGCTGCTGAATAATCAAAACACAGTAACAAAGGCAGCACTTGGTCTCATTCGTGCAGAGAAGCTGGGTGCTCAATAAAGCCAGTGAACTTGTTGGAAAGTCATTTAATAAAATTTGGAAGATACATGATTAATTTAATTATTATCAACACAAATTTCTTAGAATTAAATAAGAAAATGGTGTCAAATTTAACTTTTCTCTCTGGTGGTCTTTGTGTTTCTGCTTTTCTAAGCAAGGTCCTTAGGGGAAAAAAAAGTAAAGGGAAAGAAGAAAAGCTTTTATAAATGTAAAGATAACCATATTTTCCCACAGAGGTCATCCAGTGAAATGATAATTTCATTTTATTTTTTTACTTGAGGCTTTTGTGCCTGATAGAGATCTTTTATTAATTTTAACTAAGTAGTGACTACAGGCAAGTAAGGACAATATAAGAAGCAAAGATAAAAATCGTTTATATTTCCACAAATATTTACCATTTTTTTTTTTTTTTTGCAGTGCACTATACTTAAGAAAGTTACAATGAAGAAATGAGAATTAGTTTCTTTTTTTGTAGACTTTTTGGGGACCAGGACACAGAGATATTAACAAATGGTATGAATATAGAGTAAATAATACATCAAAATAGACATATGTTCAAAATGCCATAAGAACATAGGGGAAAAACATAAAATCTAATCTGGCAAGGAGGCCATAATGACTGAAACGATATTTGACTGAATCTGGCCATTTCTATATATGGTGCCCAGCCCCATTATTACCACATAAAGAGTATTCAGTAAGTTTAGATTAAATCAATAAATGCAATGGTAAGAAGTTTTTAAAGAGGAGAATACCACGCAAAGATGATACAATAACACAAAAGGTTGCATTGTCAGTTCAGACTCACATAAATCAGAGATCACATTCAGTATCAAGCTTTAGTAATAACGTCAAGGACAAAGCTAATCACGTGATTTTATGGAGCAGCCACATGTCTTCCCAAGTATTTCTTCACCATATGAGAATGTGCCCTGAACCAAATTAAACATGCAAGTGGAACATCATCATGCAATTTAGGTTCCAAAATCCCTAGTTTATAATCTAATAATTGCATAGCTTAAATGATACTTTTTGACTTATGAAACTGTACATTTCAGTTTAATTTATTTGACTCAAGCAATCAGAATGGTCCTGGTACATCATCTAAAAGCATTTTGTTGATAAGGACACTCATGCTAGTGAAGGCTAACATAGGATATGGAGGCTTCCTTTGTGAGGTCTGTTACTAGCATGTTAATGAGGGAATTTGGCAGTTATTTTACTTTCCCAGTTAGATTAGGGATGAAATAAACTGCGGGTTGCTATTAACACTCTTTTTTTCAATGGGAAAATCAAAGAGATAGATTAAGATGGTTTATTAAGGTCTTTATTACTTGGTTGCTATATTTTATTTTAGAAATTGGCTTTTAAATGAGAGCCACATGAATGCAAATCCTGACTCCACAAACGTGGGAAAGTTATTTAAACTTTCTCAGTAACCATTTTCCAATTTCTAAATTGTGAGAAACAAACAAACAAATGAAACTCACAGCATTGTGATGATGAATAAATAAGGTAGCAAACACTGAGCATAATGACAAGCATATATTAGATACTCAATAAATACATTTCTTATTTCACATTTCCCCCCAGATTTCTCGTTCTGTCATCCAGATGCACTGGATAAACCATGAGGCTGCTCATTTAATAAATCTACTGTTTCACTGTGCGGTCCTTTCAAGGTATGTTTTCTTTCCCATATCTCAATATTCCACATATCACCCAACTCAGTCATATTTATATTTGATAGTTTTGATCTCAAACCAGATTAAAGGCTTTATGAATACTGAGCCATGTCCAAGGTATCTTTTATTTCTCCCAATTTCTGTGTGTAATACCATATGCACAGATATTGCCAATTTAACACCGGCTGATTAATTGTTGATTGGGTAACTTATAACTCAATAATTAAAGTTAATATATAGTTCAACCCAGCTATGGTAAAATGGACATTTATTAAGGCTAAATAAAATGTCTTTATTTTCTCTATACCATACATTGTAACCTTTTATATTTCCTAATTTGAAACTTACTGAGAAGTTGAAAAGATAGTACAAAAACTTTGAATATTTTGAGGGTAGAGGTACCATCTCTTAAGAATAAGGAGTTTCTCTAACAAAACTACAAGAGTGTAATCAAAACCAGGAATTTATCACTGATACAATACTACTATATAATTCTGGTCCATACTCAATATTTTTAAATGTCTCAATATTTTCAGTACTATATCCCCTCAACTACCACTATCATCTTGGCCATAGCTCAATCTGAGGATTGCCTGAAATTAGCATCAAGTTAGCCAGTTTTAGCTGAGTGGAACATACTCTCAGCCCTTTTCTAGCTTGTGTAGCTTTGAAATTTTTGAAAAACATAAGCCAAATATTTTATAGAATATCCATTAATCTAGGTGTGTCTCTCTGATGTTTCCTAATGATTATATTTAGGTTAGAGACTTTTGGGAGAAATATCATAGAGACTTCAGTGTTCCTTAGTGGATCATGAGTACAAATAGAATGTCAGTCTGTATTTATCCATTTTCATGCTGATGATAAAGGCATACCTGAGACTGGGCAATTAACAAAAGAGAGAAGGTTTTTTTTTTTTTTTTTTTTTTTTTTACACAGCTCAATAATTCCTTGAAAAAATGATAAAATTTATTTGGTACTGTTTAACTGAATTTTTTTTTTATTATACTTTATGAACTTAACAGTTCCACACGGTTGGGGAGGTCTCACATTCATGGTGAAAGGCAAGGAGGAGCAAGTCACATCTTAGGTGGACGGCAGCATGCAAAGAGAGAGAGCTTGTGCAGGACAACTCCCCCTTACAAAACGGTCAGATTTGGAGAGAATTATTCACAATCATGAGAACAGAATGGAAACGACCTGCCCCCATGACTCAATTACCTCCCACTGGGTCCCTTCCACCACATGTGGGAATTCAAGATGTGATTTGGGTGGGGACACAATAAAACCGTATCATTCCATCCCTGGGCCCTCACAAATCTCATGTCCTCACATTTTAAAATCAATCATTTGTTCCCAACAGTCCCCCAAAGTCTAAACTCACTTCAGCGTTAATTCAAAAGTCCACAGTCCAGTCTCATCTGAGACAAGGCAAGTCCCTTCTGCACATGAACCTATAAAATCAAAAGTAAGTTAGTTATTTCTTAGATTCACTGGAGGTACAGGTATTGGGTAAACACAGTCCTTCCAAATGGGAGAAATTGACCAAAACAA
>NW_022329299.1:0-3989 GCF_002776525.5 Piliocolobus tephrosceles | reverse complement strand
TTGTTTTGGTCAATTTCTCCCATTTGGAAGGACTGTGTTTACCCAATACCTGTACCTCCAGTGAATCTAAGAAATAACTAACTTACTTTTGATTTTATAGGTTCATGTGCAGAAGGGACTTGCCTTGTCTCAGATGAGACTGGACTGTGGACTTTTGAATTAACGCTGAAGTGAGTTTAGACTTTGGGGGACTGTTGGGAACAAATGATTGATTTTAAAATGTGAGGACATGAGATTTGTGAGGGCCCAGGGATGGAATGATACGGTTTTATTGTGTCCCCACCCAAATCACATCTTGAATTCCCACATGTGGTGGAAGGGACCCAGTGGGAGGTAATTGAGTCATGGGGGCAGGTCGTTTCCATTCTGTTCTCATGATTGTGAATAATTCTCTCCAAATCTGACCGTTTTGTAAGGGGGAGTTGTCCTGCACAAGCTCTCTCTCTTTGCATGCTGCCGTCCACCTAAGATGTGACTTGCTCCTCCTTGCCTTTCACCATGAATGTGAGACCTCCCCAACCGTGTGGAACTGTTAAGTTCATAAAGTATAATAAAAAAAAAATTCAGTTAAACAGTACCAAATAAATTTTATCATTTTTTCAAGGAATTATTGAGCTGTGTAAAAAAAAAAAAAAAAAAAAAAAAAACCTTCTCTCTTTTGTTAATTGCCCAGTCTCAGGTATGCCTTTATCATCAGCATGAAAATGGATAAATACAGACTGACATTCTATTTGTACTCATGATCCACTAAGGAACACTGAAGTCTCTATGATATTTCTCCCAAAAGTCTCTAACCTAAATATAATCATTAGGAAACATCAGAGAGACACACCTAGATTAATGGATATTCTATAAAATATTTGGCTTATGTTTTTCAAAAATTTCAAAGCTACACAAGCTAGAAAAGGGCTGAGAGTATGTTCCACTCAGCTAAAACTGGCTAACTTGATGCTAATTTCAGGCAATCCTCAGATTGAGCTATGGCCAAGATGATAGTGGTAGTTGAGGGGATATAGTACTGAAAATATTGAGACATTTAAAAATATTGAGTATGGACCAGAATTATATAGTAGTATTGTATCAGTGATAAATTCCTGGTTTTGATTACACTCTTGTAGTTTTGTTAGAGAAACTCCTTATTCTTAAGAGATGGTACCTCTACCCTCAAAATATTCAAAGTTTTTGTACTATCTTTTCAACTTCTCAGTAAGTTTCAAATTAGGAAATATAAAAGGTTACAATGTATGGTATAGAGAAAATAAAGACATTTTATTTAGCCTTAATAAATGTCCATTTTACCATAGCTGGGTTGAACTATATATTAACTTTAATTATTGAGTTATAAGTTACCCAATCAACAATTAATCAGCCGGTGTTAAATTGGCAATATCTGTGCATATGGTATTACACACAGAAATTGGGAGAAATAAAAGATACCTTGGACATGGCTCAGTATTCATAAAGCCTTTAATCTGGTTTGAGATCAAAACTATCAAATATAAATATGACTGAGTTGGGTGATATGTGGAATATTGAGATATGGGAAAGAAAACATACCTTGAAAGGACCGCACAGTGAAACAGTAGATTTATTAAATGAGCAGCCTCATGGTTTATCCAGTGCATCTGGATGACAGAACGAGAAATCTGGGGGGAAATGTGAAATAAGAAATGTATTTATTGAGTATCTAATATATGCTTGTCATTATGCTCAGTGTTTGCTACCTTATTTATTCATCATCACAATGCTGTGAGTTTCATTTGTTTGTTTGTTTCTCACAATTTAGAAATTGGAAAATGGTTACTGAGAAAGTTTAAATAACTTTCCCACGTTTGTGGAGTCAGGATTTGCATTCATGTGGCTCTCATTTAAAAGCCAATTTCTAAAATAAAATATAGCAACCAAGTAATAAAGACCTTAATAAACCATCTTAATCTATCTCTTTGATTTTCCCATTGAAAAAAAGAGTGTTAATAGCAACCCGCAGTTTATTTCATCCCTAATCTAACTGGGAAAGTAAAATAACTGCCAAATTCCCTCATTAACATGCTAGTAACAGACCTCACAAAGGAAGCCTCCATATCCTATGTTAGCCTTCACTAGCATGAGTGTCCTTATCAACAAAATGCTTTTAGATGATGTACCAGGACCATTCTGATTGCTTGAGTCAAATAAATTAAACTGAAATGTACAGTTTCATAAGTCAAAAAGTATCATTTAAGCTATGCAATTATTAGATTATAAACTAGGGATTTTGGAACCTAAATTGCATGATGATGTTCCACTTGCATGTTTAATTTGGTTCAGGGCACATTCTCATATGGTGAAGAAATACTTGGGAAGACATGTGGCTGCTCCATAAAATCACGTGATTAGCTTTGTCCTTGACGTTATTACTAAAGCTTGATACTGAATGTGATCTCTGATTTATGTGAGTCTGAACTGACAATGCAACCTTTTGTGTTATTGTATCATCTTTGCGTGGTATTCTCCTCTTTAAAAACTTCTTACCATTGCATTTATTGATTTAATCTAAACTTACTGAATACTCTTTATGTGGTAATAATGGGGCTGGGCACCATATATAGAAATGGCCAGATTCAGTCAAATATCGTTTCAGTCATTATGGCCTCCTTGCCAGATTAGATTTTATGTTTTTCCCCTATGTTCTTATGGCATTTTGAACATATGTCTATTTTGATGTATTATTTACTCTATATTCATACCATTTGTTAATATCTCTGTGTCCTGGTCCCCAAAAAGTCTACAAAAAAAGAAACTAATTCTCATTTCTTCATTGTAACTTTCTTAAGTATAGTGCACTGCAAAAAAAAAAAAAAAATGGTAAATATTTGTGGAAATATAAACGATTTTTATCTTTGCTTCTTATATTGTCCTTACTTGCCTGTAGTCACTACTTAGTTAAAATTAATAAAAGATCTCTATCAGGCACAAAAGCCTCAAGTAAAAAAATAAAATGAAATTATCATTTCACTGGATGACCTCTGTGGGAAAATATGGTTATCTTTACATTTATAAAAGCTTTTCTTCTTTCCCTTTACTTTTTTTTCCCCTAAGGACCTTGCTTAGAAAAGCAGAAACACAAAGACCACCAGAGAGAAAAGTTAAATTTGACACCATTTTCTTATTTAATTCTAAGAAATTTGTGTTGATAATAATTAAATTAATCATGTATCTTCCAAATTTTATTAAATGACTTTCCAACAAGTTCACTGGCTTTATTGAGCACCCAGCTTCTCTGCACGAATGAGACCAAGTGCTGCCTTTGTTACTGTGTTTTGATTATTCAGCAGCAATTTCTTAGGATTTGTGAATTCAAGATAAGTAAGCTAGAAAAGAAGAATCTCTCCTTTTATCCATGTTGAAGAGACTTATTCATTCACTTGTGCTAAACTCTACAGTACTTGTGAACTCCATAACTTAACATTTTTTAAACAAAATAAAAATAGCAAGAATTTGGCATTTTCCCATCCTTCTCTGTTTCATAATTGCAGTTCATTTTTCTTATAATGCTCTAGTTCTGCAAATACAGCCAATTTTTTTAAGTAATTAGGTTGTCTATTTTCGGTAAATATGCTACATTGTGAGAATGCGTATATCTGTGTGACTTGATAGAAATTGTGTTAATTAAACACGCCGTTGTTTAGAAGCAACATCTAAAAACAACCACCAGAGAATTCATTTTTGATGCAGTAATCAAATTCTGGTGCTTGGAAGGCTTAAGCTTAATGAGCTCCAGGAACTATAATCAAGTGAAGATTTTTTTTTCAGTAACTGGGGCCAATGTGGCTGAGGTAAGCTAGGGCGGAGAACGGGGTAAATTTCAGCCACCAAGGCCGCTCTGCAAGGCAGACATCAATAGAGGCAATATTGAAGCTAGAGCTGAGAAAATAGAAGTAAATGTTTCCTGAGTATGTACTGAAAACTACAAACAAGACCATGTGTGAAGTAATATACATGGCATTTCT
>NW_022329298.1:0-2063 GCF_002776525.5 Piliocolobus tephrosceles | reverse complement strand
GCCTTCTTCTCTCATCTCATCAAAATCATTCTCTGACCAGCTTTGATCCGTTGCTGGCGATGGGCTGTGCTCCTTTGCAGGAGGAGATGCGCTCTTATTTTTTGAATTTCCAGCTTTTCTGCCCTGCTTTTTCCCCATCTTTGTGGTTTTATCTGTCACTGGTCTTTGATGATGGTGACGTACTGATGGGGTTTTGATATAGGTGTCCTTCCTGTTTGATAGGTTTCCTTCTGACTGTCAGGACCCTCAGCTATAGGTCTGTTGGAGATTGCTTGAGGTCCACTCCAGACCCTGTTTGCCTGGGTATCAGCAGCAGAGGTTGCAGAAGATAGAATATTGCTGAACAGCGAGTGCACCTGTCTGATTCTTGCTTTGGAAGCTTCCTCTCAGGGGTGTACTCCACCCTGTGAGGTGTGGGGTGTCAGACTGCCCCTAGTGGGGGATGTCTCCCAGTTAGGCTACTCAGGGGTCAGTGACTCACTTGAGCAGGCAGACTGCCCCTTCTCAGATCTCAACCTCCGTGTTGGGAGATCCCCTGCTCTCTTCAAAGCTGTCAGACAGAGTCGTTCGCGTTTCACAGGCTTCTACTCCTTTAGCTGAGCCCTGTCCCCAGAGGCGCAGTCTACAGAGACAGGCAGGTTTCCTTTAGCTGCTGTGAGCTCCACCCAGTTCCAGCTTCCCAGCGGCTTTAGTTACCTACTTAAGCCTCAGCGATGGCGGGCGCCCCTCCCCCAGCCTCGCTGCTGCCTTGCGGTTAGATTGCCGCAGACTGCTGTGTTAGCAAGGAGAGAGGCTCCGTGGGCGTGGGACCCTCCTGGCCAGGTGTGGGATACAATCTCCGGTGTGCCGGTGTTACAGCGCAGTATTGGGGTGGGAGTTACCCGATTTTCCAGGTGTTGTGTGTCTCAGTTCCCCTGGCTAGGAAAAGGGACTCCCTTCCCCCTCGCGCTTCCCAGGTGAGGCGATGCCTCGCCCTGCTTCAGCTCTCGCTGGTCGGGCTGCAGCAGCTGACCAGCACCGATTGTCCGGCACTCCCGAGTGAGATGACCCCAGTACCTCAGTTGAAAATGCAGAAATCGCCGGTCTTCTGTGTCGCTCGCGCTGGGAGTTGGAGACTGAAGCTGCTCCTATTCGGCCATCTTGCTCCGCCCCTCGAAATGATGTGATTTAATTTAAAAGTGTGTAGACTGCCATTTGAGACTCTTCAATGCAAGACCAAAAGGGGCATCCCACGTATGCAAGACTCCTTCAGCATTCAAAAATCAATTAGCAGAATCCACCGTCAGAATACACTCAGGCCGCCGCCTCGCAGCGTTCGCTCCTCGCCCTGGTGCCTGGGCCGACTGGAGCGCAGCTGAGCAGCCTACAGAGCCGGGGTAGCCTCAACAATGGAGCCCCAACAACAGAACTTTTAAAGCTGTATTTATTGCTTAAACCCCAAAGTGAGATGTTATTTTTTATTTTGAATTAACTTAAGGCCAATGAGATTGAATCCTTTAATTTCCCATTTCAGCATCAAATGTGAAATTGCGCATACAATGTAGTCTAATTAAAAGCAGTTACATTTGTTTTACAGGAAAACTTTCCAGAGAATAACTTTATAGGTTATTGTGATTAGCATTTACTTCAAATATAAAATTAAATTATATAGATTTTATTGTTGGAAGAAAAGATAACGACATCAACTACTTTTATGCAGCTACTGTTAAATTTTCAATAAAAACAATAGCTGAAAATGTGAAATTGTTCTACTTTAATATTTATTTTTCTAATTCTAGTACTTTTACGAATTAGCTGCAACAATATTAAGGCATACCACCCTGTTCCATGCAGTTGTATACAATAGAAAGGAGGAGTGGAAAAGTCCATCCCATAGTACATCCTTCTTGTAGGGCTCATCTTGTTTTTAGTTCCGTGAAATTGCAAAAGATACTTATTTTTTTAAGTCTAAGTTTTATCTTATGTGAAATGGGTGGAAAGAACCTACCTCTAAATTTATTTCCAGAGCAAAATTCGCATCTTTATGTGATGTGTTTCACACAGAACCCAGAATATAATAGGAA
>NW_022329297.1:0-1783 GCF_002776525.5 Piliocolobus tephrosceles | reverse complement strand
AGAAATGCCATGTATATTACTTCACACATGGTCTTGTTTGTAGTTTTTAGTACATACTCAGGAAATATTTACTTCTATTTTCTCAGCTCTAGCTTCAATATTGCCTCTATTGATGTCTGCCTTGCAGAGCGGCCTTGATGGCTGAAATTTACCCCGTTCTCCGCCCTAGCTTACCTCAGCCACATTGGCCCCAGTTACTGAAAAAAAAAATCTTCACTTGATTATAGTTCCTGGAGTTCATTAAGCTTAAGCCTTCCAAGCACCAGAATTTGATTACTGCATTAAAAATGAATTCTCTGGTGGTTGTTTTTAGATGTTGCTTCTAAACAATGGCGTGTTTAATTAACACAATTTATATCAAGTCACACAGATATACGCATTCTCACAGTGTAGCATATTTACCCAAAATAGACAACCTAATTACTTAAAAAAATTGGCTGTATTTGCAGAACTAGAGCATTATAAGAAAAATAAACTGCAATTATGAAATAGAGAAGGATGGGAAAATGCCAAATTCTTGCTATTTTTATTTTGTTTAAAAAATGTTAATTAAGTTATGGAGTTCACAAGTACTGTAGAGTTTAGCACAAGTGAATGAATAAGTCTCTTCAAGATGGATAAAACGAGAGATTCTTCTTTTCTAGCTTACTTATCTTTAATTCATAAATCCTAAGAAATTGCTGCTGAATAATCAGAACACAGTAACAAAGGCAGCACTTTGTCTCATTCGTGCAGAGAAGCTGGGTGCTCAATAAAGCCAGTGAACTTGTTGGGAAGTCATTTAATAAAATTTGGAAGATACATAATTAATTTAATTATTATCAACACAAATTTCTTAGAATTAAATAAGAGAATGGTGTGAAATTTAACTTTTCTCTCTGGTGGTCTTTGTGTTTCTGCTTTTCTAAGCAAGGTCCTTAGGGAAAAAAAAAGTAAAGGGAAAGAAGAAAAGCCTTTATAAATGTAAAGATAACCATATTTTTCCACAGAGGTCGTCCAATGAAATGATACTTTTAATTTTTGTTTTTACTTGAGGCTTTTGTTCCTGATAGAGATCTTTTATTAATTTTAACTAAGTAGTGACTACAGGCAAGTAAGAACAATATAAGAAGCAAAGATAAAAATCTTTTATATTCCCACAAATATTTATCATTTTTTTTTTTTTTTTGCAGTGCACTATACTTGTTATTAAGAAAGTTACAATGAAGAAATGAGAATTAGTTTCTTTTTTTATAGACTTTTTGGGGACCAGGACACAGAGATATTAACAAATGGTATGAAAATAGAGTAAATAATACATCAAAATAGACATATGTTCAAAATGCCATAAGAACATAGGGGAAAAACATAAAATCTAATCTGGCAAGGAGGCCATAATGACTAAAACGATATATGACTGAATCTGGCCATTTCTATATATGGTGCCCAGCCCCATTATTAACACACAAAGAGTATTCAGTAAGTTTAGATTAAATCAATATATGCAATGGTAAGAAGTTTTTAAAGAGGAGAATACCACGGAAAGATGATACAATAACACAAAAGGTTGCACTGTCAGTTCAGACTCACATAAATCAGAGATCACATTCAGTATCAAGCCTTAGTAATAACGTCAAGGACAAGGCTAATCACGTGATATTATGGAGCAGCCACATGTCTTCCCAAGTATTTCTTCACCATATGAGAATGTGCCCTGAACCAAATTAAACATGCAAGTGGAACCTCATCATGCAATTTAGGTTACAAAAATCCCTAGTTTATAATCTAATAATTGCATAGCTTA
>NW_022329296.1:0-1783 GCF_002776525.5 Piliocolobus tephrosceles | reverse complement strand
TAAGCTATGCAATTATTAGATTATAAACTAGGGATTTTTGTAACCTAAATTGCATGATGAGGTTCCACTTGCATGTTTAATTTGGTTCAGGGCACATTCTCATATGGTGAAGAAATACTTGGGAAGACATGTGGCTGCTCCATAATATCACGTGATTAGCCTTGTCCTTGACGTTATTACTAAGGCTTGATACTGAATGTGATCTCTGATTTATGTGAGTCTGAACTGACAGTGCAACCTTTTGTGTTATTGTATCATCTTTCCGTGGTATTCTCCTCTTTAAAAACTTCTTACCATTGCATATATTGATTTAATCTAAACTTACTGAATACTCTTTGTGTGTTAATAATGGGGCTGGGCACCATATATAGAAATGGCCAGATTCAGTCATATATCGTTTTAGTCATTATGGCCTCCTTGCCAGATTAGATTTTATGTTTTTCCCCTATGTTCTTATGGCATTTTGAACATATGTCTATTTTGATGTATTATTTACTCTATTTTCATACCATTTGTTAATATCTCTGTGTCCTGGTCCCCAAAAAGTCTATAAAAAAAGAAACTAATTCTCATTTCTTCATTGTAACTTTCTTAATAACAAGTATAGTGCACTGCAAAAAAAAAAAAAAAATGATAAATATTTGTGGGAATATAAAAGATTTTTATCTTTGCTTCTTATATTGTTCTTACTTGCCTGTAGTCACTACTTAGTTAAAATTAATAAAAGATCTCTATCAGGAACAAAAGCCTCAAGTAAAAACAAAAATTAAAAGTATCATTTCATTGGACGACCTCTGTGGAAAAATATGGTTATCTTTACATTTATAAAGGCTTTTCTTCTTTCCCTTTACTTTTTTTTTCCCTAAGGACCTTGCTTAGAAAAGCAGAAACACAAAGACCACCAGAGAGAAAAGTTAAATTTCACACCATTCTCTTATTTAATTCTAAGAAATTTGTGTTGATAATAATTAAATTAATTATGTATCTTCCAAATTTTATTAAATGACTTCCCAACAAGTTCACTGGCTTTATTGAGCACCCAGCTTCTCTGCACGAATGAGACAAAGTGCTGCCTTTGTTACTGTGTTCTGATTATTCAGCAGCAATTTCTTAGGATTTATGAATTAAAGATAAGTAAGCTAGAAAAGAAGAATCTCTCGTTTTATCCATCTTGAAGAGACTTATTCATTCACTTGTGCTAAACTCTACAGTACTTGTGAACTCCATAACTTAATTAACATTTTTTAAACAAAATAAAAATAGCAAGAATTTGGCATTTTCCCATCCTTCTCTATTTCATAATTGCAGTTTATTTTTCTTATAATGCTCTAGTTCTGCAAATACAGCCAATTTTTTTAAGTAATTAGGTTGTCTATTTTGGGTAAATATGCTACACTGTGAGAATGCGTATATCTGTGTGACTTGATATAAATTGTGTTAATTAAACACGCCATTGTTTAGAAGCAACATCTAAAAACAACCACCAGAGAATTCATTTTTAATGCAGTAATCAAATTCTGGTGCTTGGAAGGCTTAAGCTTAATGAACTCCAGGAACTATAATCAAGTGAAGATTTTTTTTTTCAGTAACTGGGGCCAATGTGGCTGAGGTAAGCTAGGGCGGAGAACGGGGTAAATTTCAGCCATCAAGGCCGCTCTGCAAGGCAGACATCAATAGAGGCAATATTGAAGCTAGAGCTGAGAAAATAGAAGTAAATATTTCCTGAGTATGTACTAAAAACTACAAACAAGACCATGTGTGAAGTAATATACATGGCATTTCT
>NW_022329287.1:0-7656 GCF_002776525.5 Piliocolobus tephrosceles | reverse complement strand
TTTCTTCCTTCCTTCTTTCTTTCATATGAGGTCTTGCTCTCTCACCCAGGCTGGAGTGCAGTGGTGCAATCATAGCTCACTGTAGCCTTGAACTCCTGGGTTCAAGTGATCCTCCTGCCTCGGCCTCCCAAGTAACTGGGACTACAGACACTTGTCACCATGCCCATTTAATTAAAAAAAAATTGTAGAGGTGGGGTCATGCCATGTTACTCAGGCTGGTCTCAATCTCCTGGCCTCAAGTGACCCTCCCACCTCAGCCTTCAAAGCATTAGGATTACAGACATGAGCCACTGCACCCTGTCCTGGATTTTTTGATTACCAGTTCATAGCTCTTGTCACCCATCATGGTGCCTGTACAAGACATTATTTGGAAATATTTGCAGTATGTATTTATGGTCACTTGCTGTGTATGAATAAACTTGTATATCTAATAAATAATCATGTTGAACATTTTTACTTGGTGTTCACATTGTTTAGTCATCAGAATCCCTGCTTCTAGCTAGTATATGTACTCACATTTAAGGAAAATTCTGGGACTCTTATATAACATTTTGGAGATGGAACAATCTCGGTCATCCTCTTGAGGAAAGGGAAAATGGAAGGTCTGATCTGATAGTGTATATCATTGATCACTTGGACATCTAATAAAGTTCAGCTGACTGAGTTATGTTTATTTTGGTGAACTAGATTTTAGTTTCCTCCAAAAATCTAGTCTGGATTTACTTCCTGGAAACAAAAAGCTCTGGATTTCCCAAAAGCAGCCACAATTCCAAATTCTCTGGTTGTAAGTTTTTAATTATAGAACATATGCCCCACATTTTGGTTAATGAAAATATTATTTATGCCGAGAATGAGATTATTTTGTGGAAGGAGAATAAAATAAGTCAGCGTTACTTACACATTTCATTAGGGTACTACTTTGGGAAGCTATTGTATAATCTGGATTAGTGGAGAGAGTTTTTGAGCTGAACTGACAGAGACTTGAAGGAAACCAGAGGAAAGAGTCACTAGAGCTGAGGCCTCAGCCATACCTCTTCTCAGTAGCTCCTCTGGAGAACTGTGACCATGGCATACTCCCCATAACCTATATGTCCAGCCACATGCGTGTCCTAAGAGGAGAGCCAACTACTGGACAGTGACCATATGATTCCTTACCCCAGACGTAGCCCACTGTTGCCATTGCTACAACTCCTGAGTGGGATCCCATCAGGGCATTGTTTTGGCTCAGGATTCTGAAGGGGAGGCCAGACCACTTGGCCTATGGGACAAGGAAAATCCTAAGTAGGATTGGCTGCAAGGGATGGTCTAAGGAAAATTTCAGGAGTAGGATCAGAAAGTGATTGAAGAATTGAGTATAACTCCCCTTCTCTGGGAATTTCTGCAGTGTCAAGGGCATGAAAAGAGAGCATCCTGGAAGAATCAAATGATGGTAGACAAGGTTAGATGTGTTTGGTTGAAGGATAAGCAAACTAAGCCCCTGTCCTTGAGTGTTTCTGTAAGAGTAGAGGGATGAGGACAGAACTTTCTGGAAAAGAGCTATTGAAAAAATGCAGAGCCTATCGGAGGCTCTTTCTGGATGGGGAGTGCCATGGTTTGAGTATGTTCCCTCCAAAATTCAGGTGTTAAACCTTAATGGCCAATGTGATGGTATTAAGAGGTAGGACTTTTAAGGGGTGATTGGGTGATGAGGTCTCCTCCCCTCATGAATGAGATTAAGCCCTTTAAAAAGGCTTCATGCAGTGTTTAGATTTTCTCTTTCACCTTTTGCCATATGAGGACACAATATTCATCTCCTTTGAAAGACATAGTAATAAGGTACCATTTTGGAAGGAAAAAGCAGCCCTCACCAGACAACCAATGGCCATTTCCTTGATCTTTGACTTACCAGCCTCCAGAATTGTGAGAAAATAAAGTTTTGCTCTTTATAAATTACCCAGTCTCGGGTATTTTGTTATAGCAGCACAGGAAGAGACCAATTATCATACATAATCATGAATGCTTATTTGAAGGAAGAGGGTGAAATCACCAAAATTAATCATAGTGATATTGAATTCTAGATGAGTTACTCAGGTGTCTAATTCACATTAACAACCCCTTCTCTGAAGAAGGAGAGGGAAAAAAGCTACTCCCAAAATCACATGAAGTGATATCTGTTTCTAGACTAGTTATTTATATTGTCTAATCCTTATAAGTAAATGCTTATCTGAAGAGGGAGGGGGGAAAATGCCAACACAAAAATTGATTCCAGTGAGATAAGTTCCTGTACAAGTTAGTCAGGGGTCTGATCTTCTATGTAAATGCTGATTTGAAGGAAGAGGACAAAAAGTCTCATCCCAAAGTAATCACAGTGATGCTTGTTTCTAGACTAGTTGTTTGTGTTCTCTGATCCATATAAGAAAATGCTTATCTGAAGAAATAGGCAGGCAAAAGTCATCACCAAACACATGGCCAGATAAGCTGCACTATATACCACAGGTTTATTGAAATGACTATGTGGCTGTGACAGGCATTAATTTTGTCTCAATGTGCAACTTTGGTGGAAAAAAAAAAAAACAGGAGTATGAGAGAGACTTCTAGCATGAGGAGAATGCTGGGGCAGGGTGGAGGCAAGCTCTACTAGACAGAAGTGGTAGAAGTCTTGTCTCAGAATGGGCTGGCAACTCTAGAATAGTGGCAACAACTTATTATCCTGGGTCACAGTGGAAAAGAAAGTGGACAGCTACAGTGGGCAGAAACTCCAGCTACAGTGGGGAGTGGATAAGAAATCTGTCAGTGGATAGGAAATTCCAACTACAATAGAGGACAAATCTGCTTTCTTAGTAGAAAAGAAACCAGGCAACTGTACAATCAGGGAAGCCAAATTGTGGAAGAGTAGCTTACAGTGGCCAACAACGTAGGCAGCTAGGAGAGAATAGAGAATTCTAGGAAGTGGATAGAAGTGCCTGCAGATAGTGGCCAGACAACTATAATCTGCAAGGTTAGCAACATAGAGGCAAATACCTTGAAGGCTAGACTGTTATACTTATGAGAGGAATGCCAGCGAGCTCTGGAAGCCCCACCCCTAGTTGAAAGCAGAAAGAGAAGGATTGGAAGCCAAATTGAAAGCTGAAACCATTTTCCAGATGGGCAACACATCAAAAGGTATGTTGAATTTATTCCAGTCATCTCAGTGAATAGTTGGAGGGAATTAGAAATTGTGCTTCATTGTTCTGAGGAGTATGGTTCCATGAGAAGGCAGTTGCAATACACTAAAGGAGGGAAGTCAGAATGGGTTCAGTCATGGAAAAAAAGCTACAGGCTTTTCTTTATGATAGTAGGGTAAGTCTGGAACACTAATAATGCTAATTCACTGTTAGTAAGCATTTTTAATGCGGAGATTGTTTTTCTTACTGGGAAGCATTTTTTTCATTCAGTACTTTTCTAGAAATGATCATGCTAATCATATTTTGAGTGTAAACTTTATTATTTCCAGAGGTGCCTTGATAAGGTCAGGGTAAAACTCTGACCCTGAAATTGATCTGAAATGGAATTCTGATGGAACACACTTCTTTTTTTTAAAAAACAAAAATTACACCTATTAGTTTGAGCATTTCATTGCATAGCAAGTCAGTGTATTCTAGTTCTTTAGAAAACAATATCTCATTGTTTCTCCATAACTATGCTAGGGAAAATAACCGAAGGGATAACAACTCTTTGGAATATCAGTGATTGTATATTTATCTAACACTTATATTAAAAAGTATTTCTTAAAGTGCTAATAAAGTGCTAATCTTAGCCATATTCCTCTTAGAGCATGTTCCAATTATGGTTAACTGATTGTTAAGAGCACTTAAACTTTATCTTCTAACTCCATAGAAAGATAATGCTACTTGAAATCAATTTGTTAAAGTCTTAGAGATAAACAGCTTAAAAATTTTATTACTGCATAATAGATGTACCTAGTTTTGGGGTACAGGTGATAATTTAATACATTCCTACAATTCACAAAAATCAAATTTGTGTACCTGGAATATCCATTACCCTAAATATTTATATTTTCTTTATGCTAGAACCATTCAATTCTTCTCTTCTAGGTATTTTGAAATATACAATAGATTTCTGTAAACCAGAGTCACCCTACTTATCCATCTAACACTAGATCTTATATCTTCTATCAAACAACATATATGTATCCATTAATCTGCTTGTCTTTATTACTGCCTACTCACTACCCTTCTTGGCCTCTGGTAACCACCAATCTACTCTCTATCTTCATGAGATCCACTTTTTTTTTTTTTTTTTTTTTTTTTTAGCTCCCATAGGTAATTGAGAACATGCAGTATTTGTCTTTCTGTTCTTGGCTTACTTCACTTAACATAATGACATCTAGTTCTATCCATGTTGCTACAAATGACAGGATTTTATCCTTTTTATGGCTGAATAATGTTCCACTGTGTATACATACCACATTTTCTTTATCCATTCATCCACTGATGGGCATGTAGGCTGATTCCATATTTTGACTATTGTGAATAGTGCTGCAATAAACACAGGAGTGCAGATACATATCTTTTTGATATATTGATTTCTTTCTTTTGATATATACCCAGTAGTGGAATTGTTGAATCATATGGTAGTTCTACTTTTAGTTTTCTGAGGAACCTTTATGCTGTTCTAATAGTAGCTGTACTAATTTACATTTCCACCAACAGTGTATGCAGGTTCCCATTTCGCTTCATCCTTGCCAGCATCTGTTACTACCTGTCTTTTGATAAAAGCCATTTTAATTGTGATGAGATGATATCTCATTAAAATTTTGATTTGAATTTATCTGATTATAAGTGATGTTCAATTTTTTTTCATATATGTGTTGACCATTTGTAAGTCTTCTTTTGATGAATGTTTAATCAGGCCTTTTGCCCATTTTAAATTGCATTATTTCTCTTTTTTTGGAATTGAATTGTTTGAGCTTCTTATATATTCCGATCAGATCCCCAATCCCTTGTCAGATGGGTCTTTTGCAACTATTTTCTCCCATTCTGTGGGTTGTCTCTTCAGTTTGTTGATTGTTTCCTTTGTTGTGCAGAAGCTTTTTAGCTTGATGCAATTTTGCCTATTTTTGCTTTGGTTGCCTGTGCTTTCGAGATCCTACACAAAAATCTTTATGCAGACCAATATCATGAAGCATTTCTCTGCTGTTTTCCTGTAGTTTCACAGTTTCAGGTCTTAGACTTGTCTTTAATCCATTTTGATTTGATTTTTGTGTATGGTGAGAGATAGGGGTCTAGTTTCATTCCTCTGCATACGGACATCTAGTATTCCCAGCACCATTTATTGAAGAGACTGTCCTTTTCCCCTTGTATGTTCTTGGCACCATTGTCAAAAATGAGTTTTCTGTAAATGCGGGTATGTATACCCAGGCTATCTCTAGGTTATCTGGGTCTATTCCATTGGTCTATGCATCTGCTTTTATGCTAGTACAATGATGCTTTGGTTACTATAATTTGGTAGTAAATTTTGAAGTCAAGTAGTGTGATACCTCTAGGTTTGTTCTTTTTGCTCAGGGCTGCTATGACTATTGGGGGTCTTTTGGGTTTTAAATACATTTTAGGATTGTTTTTCTATTTCGGTGAAGAATGTCATTGATATTTTCATGGGAATTGTATTGAATTTTTAAATTGCTTGGGTAGTATTGTCATTTTAACAACACTAATTCTTCCAGTTCATGATCATGGAATATCTTTTCTTTTTTGGTATCCTTTTAAATTTCTTTTTCAGTGTTTTATTGTTTTTGATGTATAGACCTTTCACTTTGGGGTTAAATATATTTCTAGATATTTTACATATTTTGTAGCTATTGTAAATGAGATTGCTTTCTTGATTTCTTTTCTTTTTTTTTTTTTGAGATGGAGTCTCACTCTGTCACTTGATTTCTTTTTTAGATTGTTTACTGTTGGTGTATATAAATGCTACTGATTTTTGCATGTTGATTTGTATCCTGCAACTTAACTGAATTAGTTAATCAGTTCTAATAGTTTTTGGTGGGATCTTTAGGTTTTCCTAAGTATAAGATAATGTCATCTGTGAAGAAGGCAAATTTAACTTTTTCTTTCAAATTTGGATGTCCTTTATTTCTTTCTCTTGCCTAATTGCTCTGGTCAGTACTTCCAGTATTATATTGAATAAAAGTGGTGAAAGTGGGCATCCTTGTCTTGTTCCACATTTTACAGGAACAGCTTTCATTTTTTTTCCCATTTAGTACAATGTTAGTTCTGACTTTGTCATATATAAGGTCTTTATTATTTTGAGGTATGTTTCTTCTATACCCAATTTGATTAGGGTTCGTATTATAAAGGAATACTGAATTTTATTGAATTTTTTTTGCATTTATTAAAATAATCATACTGTTTTTGTTCTTGGTTCTGCTAAGCTGATGTTTCACATTTATTTATTTGCATATATTGAACAACCCTTGCATCCCTGGGATTGAATCTCACTGACTATGGTGAATGATCTTTTTCATGTGCTGTTGAATTTGGTTTGCTAATATTTTGTTGACAATTTTTGCATATATGTTCATCAGTGATATTGGCCTGTAATTTTCATTTTTTCATTGTGTCCTTATCTGGTTTTAGTATCAGGGTAATGTTGGCCTCATATAATAAGTTTGAAAGTATTCCCTCCTCTTCATTTTTTTTGAATAGTATTGATATTAGTTTTTCAAATGTTTAGTAGAATTCAGTAGCGAAGTCATCAAGTCCTGGGCTTTTCTTTGATGGGAGATTTTTACTACAACTTCACTCTCATTACTTGTTATTGGTTTATTGAGATTTTATATTTCTTAATGGTTCAATCCTAGTAGGTTGGATGTATCGAGGAATTTACCCATTTCTTTTAGGTTTTCTAATTTGTTGACATATAGTTGCTCATAACAGTCTCTAGTGATTCCCGGCATTTCTCTAATGTCAGTAGTTATGTCCCTTTTTCTGTTTCTCACATTCATAATTTTGATCTCTCTTTTTCTCTTAGTCAAAGGTTTGTTCATTTTATCTTTTCAGAAAACCTACTCTTATCTTCTGTTTTGTTTTTTCAGTCTCAATTTCATTTATTTTTACTCTGATCTTTTTTTTTTTTTCCTTTTTTTTTTTTTTTATTTATTTATTTTTTTATTATACTTTAAGTTCTAGGGTACATGTGCATAACGTGCAGGTTACATATGTATACATGTGCCATGTTGGTGTGCTGCACCCATCAACTCGTCAGCACCCATCAATTCATCATTTATATCAGGTATAACTCCCCAATGCAATCCCTCCCCCCTCCCCCCTCCCCATGATAGGCCCCAGTGTGTGATGTTCCCCTTCCCGAATCCAAGTGAGCTCATTGTTCAGTTCCCACCTATGAGTGAGAACATGCGGTGTTTGGTTTTCTCTTCTTGTGATAATTTGCTAAGAATGATGGTTTCCAGCTGCATCCATGTCTCTACAAAGGACGCAAACTCATCCTTTTTTATGGCTGCATAGTATTCCATGGTGTATATGTGCCACATTTTCTTAATCCAGTCTGTCACTGATGGACATTTGGGTTGATTCCAAGTCTTTGCTATTGTGAATAGTGCCGCAATAAACATACGTGTGCATGTGTCTTTGTAGTAGCATAATTTATAATCCTTTGGGT
>NW_022329278.1:0-3115 GCF_002776525.5 Piliocolobus tephrosceles | reverse complement strand
CTTCTTCTTCTTCTTCTTCTTCTTCTTCTTCTTCTTCTTCTTCTTCTCCTCCTCCTCCTTCTCCTCCTCCTCTCCCTCCCCCTCCCCTCCCCCCTCCTCCTCCTCCTCCTTCTTCTTCTTCTCTCCTCCTCCTCCTTCTCCTCCTCCTCCTCCTTTCTTTCTTCATCTTCTTCCTTTTTTTGTGTATGGCTATATCCAACTATTCCAGCACCATTTGTTAAAAAGACTACCTTAGGCCAGGCGCGGTGGCTCAAGTCTGTAATCCCAGCACTTTGGGAGGCCGAGATGGGTGGATCACAAGGTCAGGAGATCGAGACCATCCTGGCTAACATGGTGAAACCCCGTCTCTACTAAAAAATACAAAAAACTAGCCAGGCGAGGTGGCGGGCACCTGTAGTCCCAGTTACTTGGGAGGCTGAGGCAGGAGAATGGCATAAACCCGGGAAGCAGAGCTTGCAGTGAGCTGAGATTCGGCCACTGCACGCCAGCCTGGGCCACAGAGCAAGACTCCGTCTCAAAAAGAAAAAAAGACTACCTTGTCCTTCCTCTACTGAATTGATATTGCACTACTTTGAAATCAGTTAGACATATTTGTGTGGGTCTGTTTCTGGCCTTTTCTGTTCTATTGACCTATTTATCTATCTTTATGCCAATAACACATTGTCTTGATTGCTGTAGCTTTATAATACGTCTCAAAATCAAGTAGTATAAATCTCCCAACTTCATTCTTTCTCACAGTTGTTTTTGCTCTTTTAGATTTCTAGTATTTCCATGTGGATTTTAGCATCAGCTTATCAATTTGTACCAAAAAAAGCTTGCTAGGATTTTGATTGGGATTACATTGATTACATAGATCAGTTTGGGGAGAATTGACATCTGAACAACATTGATTCCAACCCATGAATATAGTATAACTCTATTTATTTAGGTCTTTATCTTAATTTGGGCGCTATAACAAAGTGCCATAGTTTTGGTGGCTTCTCAACAACAGAAATCTATTTCTCACAGTTCCGTAGGCTGTAGGTCCAAGATCAGGGTGCCAGCATGACCAGGCTTTGGTGAAAGCCTTCTTTTGGTACATTGAATTCTTATGATTTTATGTTGCCTTGGCATCCATTTTACATATAAACTGGACTTTCTCATATCAGAAGCAGGGCTTAGTCATCCTTGCCACAGTTTTCAGTTATCTGCCCTCTCACAGTTCCTCAACATGGTTGATCCCAGTTCCTGCTTTATACAACCACTTCCTGGTGACCACCTTTCTATGAGACAGCTAGATACAACCTATCTGACTTGTACTACTGACTCTCTTGCCTCACATGGACTGTGCAAATATGCCACAGTGACTACCTCACAGTCACAGCATGACTCCACGGAACTCATGCCTGCTTGTTCTAAACCCATCAATTAGAACTCCCTACGGGAAACTTGCTTGGGTAAACTCCTGGACTCCAATAAAGGCTTTGGCCCAAGGTCCATCACCCTCTCTCTCCTGCTCCCACCCACTGGTTGAGCTCCTTGCCACCTCCAGACTTCCCACTGGGAATCAGTAGACGCCCCTAATGTCTCTGGGACCTGTAAGTAATAAATTTCTTCTGTTTCATGCATTTGGGTTTCATTTTCTCATTGTGTCTCATCTGACCTACACACTGTAACTTAACTTTCCCCTGATTGGGGCTGTCCTAGAAAATTGCTATCTCAGACTGGGCGCAGTAGCTCACACCTGTGATGCCAGCACTTTGGGAGGCTGAGTCCAGTGGATCACTTGAGGCCAGGAGTTTGAGACTAGCCTGACCAATATGGTGAAACCCCATCTCTACTAAACATATAAAATTAGCCGGGCATGGTGGTGCATGCCTGTAATCCCAGCTACTCGGGCGGCTGAGGCAGGAGAATCACTTGAACCCAGGAGGTGGCAGCTGCAGTGAGTCAAGATCACGCCACTGCACTCTAGCCTGGGTGACAGCGAGAGACTCAGTGAAAGAAAGAAAGAAAAGAAAAGGAAAGAAAAGAAAAAAGAAGGAAAGAAAGAAAAGAAAGAAAGAAAATTGCTGTCTCAGCTTATGGCCACTGTCAAGAGAGACCTCAAGATCAAATTAAAAGAAACCATGGGCCAGCCATGATGGCTGATGCCTGTAATCCCAGAGCTTTGGGAGGCCAAGGCGGGAGAACTATTTGAGCTCAGGAGTTCAAAACCAGCCTGGGAAGCAAAGCAAGACCCCATCTCAACAAAAAATTAAAAAATTAGCCAGACGCAGTGGCACTTACCCGTAGTCCCAACAAGTGGCTGAGGCAGGAGGTTCGCTTGAGTCAGGGAGGTTGAGGCTGCAGTGAGCCATGATTATACCACTGAACTTCAGCCTAGGTGACAGAGCAAAGGCTCTATCTCAGAAAAAAAAAAAAAAAAAAAAAAAGGACTATTTTCCTCTTCAATGACATCTATGGAGTCCACTCATTAAAGATAGTGTTGGCTGGGTGCAGTGGCTCATGCTTGTAATCCCAGCACTTTGAGCACTTTGGGAGGCTGAGGTGGGCAGATCACGAGGTCAGGAGTTTGAGACCAGCCTGGCCAGCATGGTGAAACCCCATCTCTACTAAAAATACAAAAAATTAGGCCGGGCGTGGTGGCTCAAGCCTGTAGTCCCAGCACTTTGGGAGGCCGAGACGGGCGGATCACGAGGTCAGGAGATCAAGACCATCCTGGCTAACACAGTGAAACCCCGTCTCTACTAAAAAAATACAAAAAACTAGCTGGGCGTGGTGGCGGGCACCTGTAGTCCCAGCTACTTGGGAGGCTAAGGCGGGAGAATGGCGTAAAACCGGGAGGTGGAGCTTGCAGTGAGCTGAGATCCGGCCACTGCACTCCAGCCTGGGTGACAGAGCGAGACTCCATCTCAAAAAAAAAAAAAAAAATACAAAAAATTAGTCAGGCATGGTGGTGCATGCCTATAGTCCCAGCTACCCAGGAGGCTGAGGCAGCAGAATTGCTTGAACCTGGCAGGCGGAGGTTGCAGTGAGCTAAGATTGCGCCACTGCACTCCATCCTGGGCAACAGACTCCAACTCAAAAAAAAAAAAAAAAAGATGAAGTCACAAGATAGAAAGAGGCTACATCC
>NW_022329277.1:0-3115 GCF_002776525.5 Piliocolobus tephrosceles | reverse complement strand
GGATGTAGCCTCTTTCTATCTTGTGACTTCATCTTTTTTTTTTTTTTTTTGAGTTGGAGTCTGTTGCCCAGGATGGAGTGCAGTGGCGCAATCTTAGCTCACTGCAACCTCCGCCTGCCAGGTTCAAGCAATTCTGCTGCCTCAGCCTCCTGGGTAGCTGGGACTATAGGCATGCACCACCATGCCTGACTAATTTTTTGTATTTTTTTTTTTTTTTTTGAGATGGAGTCTCGCTCTGTCACCCAGGCTGGAGTGCAGTGGCCGGATCTCAGCTCACTGCAAGCTCCACCTCCCGGTTTTACGCCATTCTCCCGCCTTAGCCTCCCAAGTAGCTGGGACTACAGGTGCCCGCCACCACGCCCAGCTAGTTTTTTGTATTTTTTTAGTAGAGACGGGGTTTCACTGTGTTAGCCAGGATGGTCTTGATCTCCTGACCTCGTGATCCGCCCGTCTCGGCCTCCCAAAGTGCTGGGACTACAGGCTTGAGCCACCACGCCCGGCCTAATTTTTTGTATTTTTAGTAGAGATGGGGTTTCACCATGCTGGCCAGGCTGGTCTCAAACTCCTGACCTCGTGATCTGCCCACCTCAGCCTCCCAAAGTGCTCAAAGTGCTGGGATTACAAGCATGAGCCACTGCACCCAGCCAACACTATCTTTAATGAGTGGACTCCATAGATGTCATTGAAGAGGAAAATAGTCCTTTTTTTTTTTTTTTTTTTTTTTCTGAGATAGAGCCTTTGCTCTGTCACCTAGGCTGAAGTTCAGTGGTATAATCATGGCTCACTGCAGCCTCAACCTCCCTGACTCAAGCGAACCTCCTGCCTCAGCCACTTGTTGGGACTACGGGTAAGTGCCACTGCGTCTGGCTAATTTTTTAATTTTTTGTTGAGATGGGGTCTTGCTTTGCTTCCCAGGCTGGTTTTGAACTCCTGAGCTCAAATAGTTCTCCCGCCTTGGCCTCCCAAAGCTCTGGGATTACAGGCATCAGCCATCATGGCTGGCCCATGGTTTCTTTTAATTTGATCTTGAGGTCTCTCTTGACAGTGGCCATAAGCTGAGACAGCAATTTTCTTTCTTTCTTTTCTTTCTTTCCTTCTTTTTTCTTTTCTTTCCTTTTCTTTTCTTTCTTTCTTTCACTGAGTCTCTCGCTGTCACCCAGGCTAGAGTGCAGTGGCGTGATCTTGACTCACTGCAGCTGCCACCTCCTGGGTTCAAGTGATTCTCCTGCCTCAGCCGCCCGAGTAGCTGGGATTACAGGCATGCACCACCATGCCCGGCTAATTTTATATGTTTAGTAGAGATGGGGTTTCACCATATTGGTCAGGCTAGTCTCAAACTCCTGGCCTCAAGTGATCCACTGGACTCAGCCTCCCAAAGTGCTGGCATCACAGGTGTGAGCTACTGCGCCCAGTCTGAGATAGCAATTTTCTAGGACAGCCCCAATCAGGGGAAAGTTAAGTTACAGTGTGTAGGTCAGATGAGACACAATGAGAAAATGAAACCCAAATGCATGAAACAGAAGAAATTTATTACTTACAGGTCCCAGAGACATTAGGGGCGTCTACTGATTCCCAGTGGGAAGTCTGGAGGTGGCAAGGAGCTCAACCAGTGGGTGGGAGCAGGAGAGAGAGGGTGATGGACCTTGGGCCAAAGCCTTTATTGGAGTCCAGGAGTTTACCCAAGCAAGTTTCCCGTAGGGAGTTCTAATTGATGGGTTTAGAACAAGCAGGCATGAGTTCCGTGGAGTCATGCTGTGACTGTGAGGTAGTCACTGTGGCATATTTGCACAGTCCATGTGAGGCAAGAGAGTCAGTAGTACAAGTCAGATAGGTTGTATCTAGCTGTCTCATAGAAAGGTGGTCACCAGGAAGTGGTTGTATAAAGCAGGAACTGGGATCAACCATGTTGAGGAACTGTGAGAGGGCAGATAACTGAAAACTGTGGCAAGGATGACTAAGCCCTGCTTCTGATATGAGAAAGTCCAGTTTATATGTAAAATGGATGCCAAGGCAACATAAAATCATAAGAATTCAATGTACCAAAAGAAGGCTTTCACCAAAGCCTGGTCATGCTGGCACCCTGATCTTGGACCTACAGCCTACGGAACTGTGAGAAATAGATTTCTGTTGTTGAGAAGCCACCAAAACTATGGCACTTTGTTATAGCGCCCAAATTAAGATAAAGACCTAAATAAATAGAGTTATACTATATTCATGGGTTGGAATCAATGTTGTTCAGATGTCAATTCTCCCCAAACTGATCTATGTAATCAATGTAATCCCAATCAAAATCCTAGCAAGCTTTTTTTGGTACAAATTGATAAGCTGATGCTAAAATCCACATGGAAATACTAGAAATCTAAAAGAGCAAAAACAACTGTGAGAAAGAATGAAGTTGGGAGATTTATACTACTTGATTTTGAGACGTATTATAAAGCTACAGCAATCAAGACAATGTGTTATTGGCATAAAGATAGATAAATAGGTCAATAGAACAGAAAAGGCCAGAAACAGACCCACACAAATATGTCTAACTGATTTCAAAGTAGTGCAATATCAATTCAGTAGAGGAAGGACAAGGTAGTCTTTTTTTCTTTTTGAGACGGAGTCTTGCTCTGTGGCCCAGGCTGGCGTGCAGTGGCCGAATCTCAGCTCACTGCAAGCTCTGCTTCCCGGGTTTATGCCATTCTCCTGCCTCAGCCTCCCAAGTAACTGGGACTACAGGTGCCCGCCACCTCGCCTGGCTAGTTTTTTGTATTTTTTAGTAGAGACGGGGTTTCACCATGTTAGCCAGGATGGTCTCGATCTCCTGACCTTGTGATCCACCCATCTCGGCCTCCCAAAGTGCTGGGATTACAGACTTGAGCCACCGCGCCTGGCCTAAGGTAGTCTTTTTAACAAATGGTGCTGGAATAGTTGGATATAGCCATACACAAAAAAAGGAAGAAGATGAAGAAAGAAAGGAGGAGGAGGAGGAGAAGGAGGAGGAGGAGAGAAGAAGAAGAAGGAGGAGGAGGAGGAGGGGGGAGGGGAGGGGGAGGGAGAGGAGGAGGAGAAGGAGGAGGAGGAGAAGAAGAAGAAGAAGAAGAAGAAGAAGAAGAAGAAGAAGAAGAAG
>NW_022329276.1:0-1231 GCF_002776525.5 Piliocolobus tephrosceles | reverse complement strand
AAGAAAGGGGATGAGGGATCGGATGAGGGAATCAAAAAAAAGCATTCCTTCCTTAACAAGGAACACGGGCATGAAGCCGCTTCAAAGAACGTGTGAAGTCACTAACAGGCATTTCAGAAAATAAGGGTAGCATGAGATTGCTCGATCAGCTCAAACAGGCTGCCGCCTCTCAGGCCGTGAAGTCCCTGAGATGAGCCTCTCAGTGAACAGAAGTCACTCGCATCTCTCTGCCAGAGGAAGTCCTACAAGCCGACATGTAACCTCACAAAACCTGGGCTTCGGCTGCTCGACAACAGTGAGTCTGACACGAGACATCCCTCCAGATGGTTAAAGACCCCAGGGGCTCAGACAACCTCGAAGGGCTGTGTCTGTCCAGCCCCTTTCCAAGTTCTGGATGATTTTTCTTAATGTACTATAAGCAGCATGTTCCAGTAGAGACGTCATTAACTGGCTCTGGGTCCTCTTAATTTTGAAATTAGAAACATACTTGGCCAGGCACGGTGGCTCATGCCTGTGATCTCCGTATTTTGGGAGGCTGAGGAAACTGGACTGCTTAAGTCCAGGAGTTCGAGTCCAGCCTGGGCAACATTGCAAAGCTCCATCTCTACAAAAAATACAAAAATAATCCAGGCATGGGGACATGTGCCTGTGGGTCCTGGCTACTCAGGAGGCTGAGGAAGGAGGATCGCTTGAGCCTCAGAGGTCGAGGCTGCAGTAAGCCATGTTCATACCACTGCTTGGGCAACAAAAGTGAGACCCTGTCTCTAAAAAAACCAAAGAGAAAAAGAATTATATACCGACTAGGCCAAAATAACAGAGGCCTGGTGGGACCACCTGAATCACAGCTGCAAATTCTGGCAGGGCCTCCCCCAGCTTGATTTGTGGTAGGCGTGGGACCGCTCTGAAGGATAGGACCCCAGGCACCGTCCAAGACTAGACCTTACAGTACAACTTGCCCTTCCTGGACGGAACACTGGCCTTGGAGCCTGGGACACCCTGGGGCAGTGCCACCATCACGAGGCCACCATGGCACAAAGAGGCCCTAGCATCATGGAGCTCGAGATGTCCATCAGAGCAGGGCCCCCGACCTGAGGCCGCCATGCCAGGGGAGCCTGGACATCATGAAGCCTGGGACATCCTGGGGCAGTGCCACCAACCCGAGGCCACTGTGACACACGGGGGCGCTGGTGCCACTGAGAGGCTGCACAGCATGTCCAAGCCCAGGCCAGCG
>NW_022329275.1:0-3113 GCF_002776525.5 Piliocolobus tephrosceles | reverse complement strand
CTTCTTCTTCTTCTTCTTCTTCTTCTTCTTCTTCTTCTTCTTCTTCTCCTCCTCCTCCTTCTCCTCCTCCTCTCCCTCCCCCTCCCCTCCCCCCTCCTCCTCCTCCTCCTTCTTCTTCTTCTCTCCTCCTCCTCCTTCTCCTCCTCCTCCTCCTTTCTTTCTTCATCTTCTTCCTTTTTTTGTGTATGGCTATATCCAACTATTCCAGCACCATTTGTTAAAAAGACTACCTTAGGCCAGGCGCGGTGGCTCAAGTCTGTAATCCCAGCACTTTGGGAGGCCGAGATGGGTGGATCACAAGGTCAGGAGATCGAGACCATCCTGGCTAACATGGTGAAACCCCGTCTCTACTAAAAAATACAAAAAACTAGCCAGGCGAGGTGGCGGGCACCTGTAGTCCCAGCTACTTGGGAGGCTGAGGCAGGAGAATGGCATAAACCCGGGAAGCAGAGCTTGCAGTGAGCTGAGATTCGGCCACTGCGTGCCAGCCTGGGCCACAGAGCAAGACTCCGTCTCAAAAAGAAAAAAAGACTACCTTGTCCTTCCTCTACTGAACTGATATTGCACTACTTTGAAATCAGTTAGACATATTTGTGTGGGTCTGTTTCTGGCCTTTTCTGTTCTATTGACCTATTTATCTATCTTTATGCCAATAACACATTGTCTTGATTGCTGTAGCTTTATAATACGTCTCAAAATCAAGTAGTATAAATCTTCCAACTTCATTCTTTCTCACAGTTGTTTTTGCTCTTTTAGATTTCTAGTATTTCCATGTGGATTTTAGCATCAGCTTATCAATTTGTACCAAAAAAAAGCTTGCTAGGATTTTGATTGGGATTACATTGATTACATAGATCAGTTTGGGGAGAATTGACATCTGAACAACATTGATTCCAACCCATGAATATAGTATAACTCTATTTATTTAGGTCTTTATCTTAATTTGGGCGCTATAACAAAGTGCCATAGTTTTGGTGGCTTCTCAACAACAGAAATCTATTTCTCACAGTTCCGTAGGCTGTAGGTCCAAGATCAGGGTGCCAGCATGACCAGGCTTTGGTGAAAGCCTTCTTTTGGTACATTGAATTCTTATGATTTTATGTTGCCTTGGCATCCATTTTACATATAAACTGGACTTTCTCATATCAGAAGCAGGGCTTAGTCATCCTTGCCACAGTTTTCAGTTATCTGCCCTCTCACAGTTCCTCAACATGGTTGATCCCAGTTCCTGCTTTATACAACCACTTCCTGGTGACCACCTTTCTATGAGACAGCTAGATACAACCTATCTGACTTGTACTACTGACTCTCTTGCCTCACATGGACTGTGCAAATATGCCACAGTGACTACCTCACAGTCACAGCATGACTCCACGGAACTCATGCCTGCTTGTTCTAAACCCATCAATTAGAACTCCCTACGGGAAACTTGCTTGGGTAAACTCCTGGACTCCAATAAAGGCTTTGGCCCAAGGTCCATCACCCTCTCTCTCCTGCTCCCACCCACTGGTTGAGCTCCTTGCCACCTCCAGACTTCCCACTGGGAATCAGTAGACGTCCCTAATGTCTCTGGGACCTGTAAGTAATAAAGTTCTTCTGTTTCATGCATTTGGGTTTCACTTTCTCATTGTGTCTCATCTGACCTACACACTGTAACTTAACTTTCCCCTGATTGGGGCTGTCCTAGAAAATTGCTATCTCAGACTGGGCGCAGTAGCTCACACCTGTGATGCCAGCACTTTGGGAGGCTGAGTCCAGTGGATCACTTGAGGCCAGGAGTTTGAGACTAGCCTGACCAATATGGTGAAACCCCATCTCTACTAAACATATAAAATTAGCCGGGCATGGTGGTGCATGCCTGTAATCCCAGCTACTCGGGCGGCTGAGGCAGGAGAATCACTTGAACCCAGGAGGTGGCAGCTGCAGTGAGTCAAGATCACGCCACTGCACTCTAGCCTGGGTGACAGCGAGAGACTCAGTGAAAGAAAGAAAGGAAAGAAAAGAAAAGAAAAGAAAAAAGAAGGAAAGAAAGAAAAGAAAGAAAGAAAATTGCTGTCTCAGCTTATGGCCACTGTCAAGAGAGACCTCAAGATCAAATTAAAAGAAACCATGGGCCAGCCATGATGGCTGATGCCTGTAATCCCAGAGCTTTGGGAGGCCAAGGCGGGAGAACTGTTTGAGCTCAGGAGTTCAAAACCAGCCTGGGAAGCAAAGCAAGACCCCATCTCAACAAAAAATTAAAAAATTAGCCAGACGCAGTGGCACTTACCCGTAGTCCCAACAAGTGGCTGAGGCAGGAGGTTCGCTTGAGTCAGGGAGGTTGAGGCTGCAGTGAGCCATGATTATACCACTGAACTTCAGCCTAGGTGACAGAGCAAAGGCTCTATCTCAGAAAAAAAAAAAAAAAAAAAAAAAGGACTATTTTCCTCTTCAATGACATCTATGGAGTCCACTCATTAAAGATAGTGTTGGCTGGGTGCAGTGGCTCATGCTTGTAATCCCAGCACTTTGAGCACTTTGGGAGGCTGAGGTGGGCAGATCACGAGGTCAGGAGTTTGAGACCAGCCTGGCCAGCATGGTGAAACCCCATCTCTACTAAAAATACAAAAAATTAGGCCGGGCGTGGTGGCTCAAGCCTGTAGTCCCAGCACTTTGGGAGGCCGAGACGGGCGGATCACGAGGTCAGGAGATCAAGACCATCCTGGCTAACACAGTGAAACCCCGTCTCTACTAAAAAAATACAAAAAACTAGCTGGGCGTGGTGGCGGGCACCTGTAGTCCCAGCTACTTGGGAGGCTAAGGCGGGAGAATGGCGTAAAACCGGGAGGTGGAGCTTGCAGTGAGCTGAGATCCGGCCACTGCACTCCAGCCTGGGTGACAGAGCGAGACTCCATCTCAAAAAAAAAAAAAAAAATACAAAAAATTAGTCAGGCATGGTGGTGCATGCCTATAGTCCCAGCTACCCAGGAGGCTGAGGCAGCAGAATTGCTTGAACCTGGCAGGCGGAGGTTGCAGTGAGCTAAGATTGCGCCACTGCACTCCATCCTGGGCAACAGACTCCAACTCAAAAAAAAAAAAAAGATGAAGTCACAAGATAGAAAGAGGCTACATCC
>NW_022329274.1:0-3113 GCF_002776525.5 Piliocolobus tephrosceles | reverse complement strand
GGATGTAGCCTCTTTCTATCTTGTGACTTCATCTTTTTTTTTTTTTTGAGTTGGAGTCTGTTGCCCAGGATGGAGTGCAGTGGCGCAATCTTAGCTCACTGCAACCTCCGCCTGCCAGGTTCAAGCAATTCTGCTGCCTCAGCCTCCTGGGTAGCTGGGACTATAGGCATGCACCACCATGCCTGACTAATTTTTTGTATTTTTTTTTTTTTTTTTGAGATGGAGTCTCGCTCTGTCACCCAGGCTGGAGTGCAGTGGCCGGATCTCAGCTCACTGCAAGCTCCACCTCCCGGTTTTACGCCATTCTCCCGCCTTAGCCTCCCAAGTAGCTGGGACTACAGGTGCCCGCCACCACGCCCAGCTAGTTTTTTGTATTTTTTTAGTAGAGACGGGGTTTCACTGTGTTAGCCAGGATGGTCTTGATCTCCTGACCTCGTGATCCGCCCGTCTCGGCCTCCCAAAGTGCTGGGACTACAGGCTTGAGCCACCACGCCCGGCCTAATTTTTTGTATTTTTAGTAGAGATGGGGTTTCACCATGCTGGCCAGGCTGGTCTCAAACTCCTGACCTCGTGATCTGCCCACCTCAGCCTCCCAAAGTGCTCAAAGTGCTGGGATTACAAGCATGAGCCACTGCACCCAGCCAACACTATCTTTAATGAGTGGACTCCATAGATGTCATTGAAGAGGAAAATAGTCCTTTTTTTTTTTTTTTTTTTTTTTCTGAGATAGAGCCTTTGCTCTGTCACCTAGGCTGAAGTTCAGTGGTATAATCATGGCTCACTGCAGCCTCAACCTCCCTGACTCAAGCGAACCTCCTGCCTCAGCCACTTGTTGGGACTACGGGTAAGTGCCACTGCGTCTGGCTAATTTTTTAATTTTTTGTTGAGATGGGGTCTTGCTTTGCTTCCCAGGCTGGTTTTGAACTCCTGAGCTCAAACAGTTCTCCCGCCTTGGCCTCCCAAAGCTCTGGGATTACAGGCATCAGCCATCATGGCTGGCCCATGGTTTCTTTTAATTTGATCTTGAGGTCTCTCTTGACAGTGGCCATAAGCTGAGACAGCAATTTTCTTTCTTTCTTTTCTTTCTTTCCTTCTTTTTTCTTTTCTTTTCTTTTCTTTCCTTTCTTTCTTTCACTGAGTCTCTCGCTGTCACCCAGGCTAGAGTGCAGTGGCGTGATCTTGACTCACTGCAGCTGCCACCTCCTGGGTTCAAGTGATTCTCCTGCCTCAGCCGCCCGAGTAGCTGGGATTACAGGCATGCACCACCATGCCCGGCTAATTTTATATGTTTAGTAGAGATGGGGTTTCACCATATTGGTCAGGCTAGTCTCAAACTCCTGGCCTCAAGTGATCCACTGGACTCAGCCTCCCAAAGTGCTGGCATCACAGGTGTGAGCTACTGCGCCCAGTCTGAGATAGCAATTTTCTAGGACAGCCCCAATCAGGGGAAAGTTAAGTTACAGTGTGTAGGTCAGATGAGACACAATGAGAAAGTGAAACCCAAATGCATGAAACAGAAGAACTTTATTACTTACAGGTCCCAGAGACATTAGGGACGTCTACTGATTCCCAGTGGGAAGTCTGGAGGTGGCAAGGAGCTCAACCAGTGGGTGGGAGCAGGAGAGAGAGGGTGATGGACCTTGGGCCAAAGCCTTTATTGGAGTCCAGGAGTTTACCCAAGCAAGTTTCCCGTAGGGAGTTCTAATTGATGGGTTTAGAACAAGCAGGCATGAGTTCCGTGGAGTCATGCTGTGACTGTGAGGTAGTCACTGTGGCATATTTGCACAGTCCATGTGAGGCAAGAGAGTCAGTAGTACAAGTCAGATAGGTTGTATCTAGCTGTCTCATAGAAAGGTGGTCACCAGGAAGTGGTTGTATAAAGCAGGAACTGGGATCAACCATGTTGAGGAACTGTGAGAGGGCAGATAACTGAAAACTGTGGCAAGGATGACTAAGCCCTGCTTCTGATATGAGAAAGTCCAGTTTATATGTAAAATGGATGCCAAGGCAACATAAAATCATAAGAATTCAATGTACCAAAAGAAGGCTTTCACCAAAGCCTGGTCATGCTGGCACCCTGATCTTGGACCTACAGCCTACGGAACTGTGAGAAATAGATTTCTGTTGTTGAGAAGCCACCAAAACTATGGCACTTTGTTATAGCGCCCAAATTAAGATAAAGACCTAAATAAATAGAGTTATACTATATTCATGGGTTGGAATCAATGTTGTTCAGATGTCAATTCTCCCCAAACTGATCTATGTAATCAATGTAATCCCAATCAAAATCCTAGCAAGCTTTTTTTTGGTACAAATTGATAAGCTGATGCTAAAATCCACATGGAAATACTAGAAATCTAAAAGAGCAAAAACAACTGTGAGAAAGAATGAAGTTGGAAGATTTATACTACTTGATTTTGAGACGTATTATAAAGCTACAGCAATCAAGACAATGTGTTATTGGCATAAAGATAGATAAATAGGTCAATAGAACAGAAAAGGCCAGAAACAGACCCACACAAATATGTCTAACTGATTTCAAAGTAGTGCAATATCAGTTCAGTAGAGGAAGGACAAGGTAGTCTTTTTTTCTTTTTGAGACGGAGTCTTGCTCTGTGGCCCAGGCTGGCACGCAGTGGCCGAATCTCAGCTCACTGCAAGCTCTGCTTCCCGGGTTTATGCCATTCTCCTGCCTCAGCCTCCCAAGTAGCTGGGACTACAGGTGCCCGCCACCTCGCCTGGCTAGTTTTTTGTATTTTTTAGTAGAGACGGGGTTTCACCATGTTAGCCAGGATGGTCTCGATCTCCTGACCTTGTGATCCACCCATCTCGGCCTCCCAAAGTGCTGGGATTACAGACTTGAGCCACCGCGCCTGGCCTAAGGTAGTCTTTTTAACAAATGGTGCTGGAATAGTTGGATATAGCCATACACAAAAAAAGGAAGAAGATGAAGAAAGAAAGGAGGAGGAGGAGGAGAAGGAGGAGGAGGAGAGAAGAAGAAGAAGGAGGAGGAGGAGGAGGGGGGAGGGGAGGGGGAGGGAGAGGAGGAGGAGAAGGAGGAGGAGGAGAAGAAGAAGAAGAAGAAGAAGAAGAAGAAGAAGAAGAAGAAGAAG
>NW_022329273.1:0-15802 GCF_002776525.5 Piliocolobus tephrosceles | reverse complement strand
AATAGAGGACAACTCTATGGCTGGAGCACTGAACAGGGAAAGAGGCGAGGTTGACAAGGTGGTTCAAAGCCTGAGTTTTGTTCTTTGCTTTTTTTTCTTTTTTTTTTTTAGAGACAAAATTTTGCTCTTGTTGCCCAAGTGTGAGCCGCCACGCCCAGCCTGAAGCCTGAGTTTAAGAGGCCTCAAAAGGCATACTAAAAAGTTGGAACTTCGGTTCACACCTGTAATCTCAGCACTTTGGGAGGCCGAAGCAGGCAGATCACCAGGTCAGGAGATCGAGACCATCCTGGCTAACATGTTGAAACCCCATCTCTACTAAAAATACAAAAAATTAGCTGGGCGTGGCGGCGGGCGCCCGTGGTCCCAGCTACTTGAGAGGCTGGGAGAATGGCGTGAACCCGGGAGGTGGAGCTTGCAGTGAGCTGAGATCCCACTACTGCACTCCAGCCTGGGCGACAGAGCGAGACTCCATCTCAAAAAAAAAAAAAAAAGTTTGAGCTTCAGCTTATAGGCAATGGAGAGCCACTCACTGTTCTCAGGCAGAGAGGGATGGGATCCAACACAGACTTTTGAGACAAAACTGGCATAATGTGAAGGGTGGCAGGGAAGAAGCAGGCTGAGAGGCAGGTGGGGACAGGGGAAACTGAGGGTCTGAGCTAGGCGGGAGGCCAGGGGGCTGCAGAAGGAGAAGACCAGGGATCTGCTGGAACCCGCCACGTGGCTCCTGGTTGGCCGAGGCGAAAGACAGCAGTGCTCTGTGCTGAGGTGGGGGATAGGAAAGCTGCCAGCTGCTCCCAAGGAAGGAAAAGGGATTCAGAGCGGTGCCGCCCCTGAGAGCAGCCTCTCCCTTTCCTCTAGGACCCTGCTGTCCTCCCTCCCCTTCTCCCACCTTCCAGCTTCTGGTTACAACACACCTGCAGCCCAAGGCAAAAACTCAGCAAACCCAGCCCCCAGGATTGAGTGAGTGAATGGCAATTCTGCCCCGTCCCTTGCCACCCTTCTTACAGAAGCAGCCAGTGAGTGCCTGCCTGTAACCAGACACAATACTTTGTGACCACTTTGTGGTCACTTAGGTGTCCCCACAAGCCTGGGAACTGGGTTGTCCAGCTGTGGAAGTACAGGCTCAGCAGGGTTAGGTCACTAGCTTAGGGTCAGGTCACACGCTTAGGGTCACGCAGGAAGCGCCAGAGCCTGGAAGTGGTCACAGCCTGACCCCAAAGCTCGTGTTCTGTCTGTGCCATCCAGAGTCTCGGGGGCAAGCCAGAAAGGCCAGGCGTTGGGCCCTGACCTCTGGACTCATCCCTGCCACCCTGCCCTTCTTGGTCTCATGGCTGCAGAAGGAAGTCAAGGCCTTACTGAGGCATGGGTGGTGGGGAGGGGGCACATGGTGGGGAGGGGAGGACCTGTCCTTCTGGTGAGGAAGGAGGTGACAATTAACTGTGACTATAGAGGGAGGGCAGGAAGATGTCCACTGAATGGTCACTGGAAAGGGTCATGGAAGCAGGGAAGGGGAGTGCTTATACCTCCCCACAGAGGGAACAGGCTGTGGGCACAGAAAGAGACTGAACATCACACACAGCTGTGGGGTGTGTCTGATCTACAGTCTCCTTCCTCAGAATGGCTTCATCTACATCTGTTTGCTTACTGGGATATCCTTTAGCTGGGGATGTTCTGAGAAATGGGTCCCAGAGAGGCTAGGGTTCAGGGGTCAAGGGTCAGAGGTCTGGGATGCTGGGACACAAGGGTCAGGAAGGATGCTGAGGCATTGCTTTTGGACTTGTAGCTTCTCCTGGGCTCCACCCAGCAGGAACCACAGCCAAGCATGGGAAGACAGGGGCTGAGGCCACTCCATTACCAGGGACTTCCCAGTACGGGCACGAAAGAACTTCTCAGTACGCAGCAACCTCTCCTCATGCAGCGACCTCTCCTCCTGCAGGGAGCTCCCGCCCCCCGAAGCAGCTGGACTCCACCTCAGCAGAGGATGCCAGTCCAGCTCTCAGCAGCGGCAGCTCTAAGCCCAGGTGAGCCCCAGGTGACCAACATCACCTTTCAGGCCATCACTAAATCATAAGGTGCCTTTGAGCAAATAGGAACCCAATGGTCTTTCCTCTAAGCAGACACATCCTCGTGCCATGGCCACAGCCTGCAGCACAGAGGGTCCCTCACAGGGGCCCTTGAGCAGTGGACAGCTTGCACTATAGGAGCCAGCAGCTCTGCTGCCTGTCCAAGGTGAAGGGTCCACCAGGGTCCCAGTCGCCACCTCTCTCCCTGCCCCAGCCTCAGGGATGGCCCCCCCAGTTCGGAGGCTTTTACCTGTATACTTTGCACTAAGCCCTGTGCCAAGCATGAAAACTCAGAATCCAAAACAAAACAATTTTTTTCCTTACAACTGGAGTCCCAGCCTGAAGGATTGGTTCTTGGGGGTTGTAAATGCACTTGGCTACCGACATCCAGACAGCTGCTGGCAGGTTCAGATCCTGCTGAAAGTGAATCCTGGGGTTGGCAACGGGAGCAGGGATCCCTCCCACACCAGACAGGCTGATGGGACATCGTGGTCCCTAGTGCCTCTGATCTCCTTGGGAGAGATAAAGGACATGGCTTGACTCACAGTAAGAATGCCAGGATGCCCCATATGCCTGTGCCAGTGACACCAGCCCAGATGCAGGCCACTGAGAACTTCCCCGCACACCACTGCATGACCTGGCAAGTCGCTCATTGCTTCAGGTGTCAGTTTCTCCGGTGTGAAATTGGGCCACTCCTACCTAGTTACACAGGGATTGTGGAATTTAACAACTAACACTGACATGGTACCTGGCACGTGTCTGGCACTGAACTATGTGCTTTACACATCCTGACCCATTTGATCCTCACCACAGCCATTTTACAAAGGAGGAAATTGACACTCTGGGGGTTTAGTCACTTACCCAAGGTATAGGAAGGTGGTGGAGCTAGAGTTTGAATCCAGACAGCCTGGCTTCAGGGTCTGCACTAATTAAATAATGTTTGTCAAGAGCCAATAGCACTAAATATCGCCCTTCTGCACCACACCCCCCACAAGTCTTTGCTGCATTGAATTGAATTCCACACTAGGGATTGGCTTTCTCAGCCTGTACTTGGGACCCCCAAAGGACATAGACTCTGGCTTATCTGGTAACAGCCACTAGGCTCCTTGCGTCTCATCTCCAGGGTGTCCATCCCAATGGTCCGCATACTGGCCCCAGTCCTGGTGCTGCTGAGCCTCCTGTCAGCCGCAGGCCTGATCGCCTTCAGCAGCCACCTGCTCTTGTGGAGAAAGGAAGGTGAGCAAAGGTGGGTGGCAGGAAGGTGGGAGGCTCACTGGACTAGGGACCTCGCTGAGACCTGCAGCTCCTCATCTAGCCCCGGAAAGACCCTGTGGGTCTCAGCGTGTCTGTCTGAAATATGGGCATCAGGAGCTGTGGCCTCCCTTCTGAAGGAGCCACGAGGTAATCAACATTAGGAAAGCAATTCACAAGGGGAAATGGGAGAATGAAGGATTCTCAGCTTCTTCCTGCCTGTCCGAACTGATCAAGCGCTTCTCTACCTGTTGATTCCAAGGAATTCATGGCCAGCTCCTTGTGTGGGAACCAACTGCCAGGGGCAATGCAGGACCAAGCACTGGAACTTGAGCAGGACAGACATTGTAACCCCACTCCTGCCACTGGGTCTCTAGAGCTGCTCAGTCCCTTCCATAGGCTGGGGCTCAAATCCCAGCTCTGCCACTTTTCAGCTGTGTGAGCTCAGGCAAGTCATCTACCTGCCCTAAGCCTCATTGATCTCAAATCACAGATATACATCAAACAGAAATAGAATACAAGTCACAAATGTAATTCAAAACTTTTGAATAGTCACATGAAAAAGAGTACAAAGAAATGAGTGCAGTTAAGTGTATTTTATTTTATTTTAATTACTTTTTTTTTAGAGATAGGGTCTCACTCTGTCGCCCAGGCTGGAGTGCAGTGGTGTGATCATGGCTCACTGCAGCCTTGAACTCCAGGGCTCAAGCGATCCTCCTGCCTCAGCCTCCCGAGTAACTAGAACTACAGGCATGAGCCACTAAGCCCAATCTAGTGAAGTTAATTTTAATAATGTACTTTATTTACCCCAATATATCCAAAACATTCTTATTTTGATATGGAATCAATATGAAAATATCAATGATACATATTCTCCTTTCATATTTTTCATATTGAGCCATCAAAACCCAGTCTAATGTAAAATAGTCACATTTCCGTGCCTGATGGCCATGTGTGGCTCCTGGCCGCTGTGTTGGATGGCAAAGACTAAAAGGATTAACCAAAATCTCAGTACTAAGAGCTACCATGTGCCAGGCACTATCCCCAGCTTATCTTGCTTATCCCCTTTAATCTCGTCCACACTGTGGAGTACACCCATTTTCCAGAGGGAGAAGCTGAGGCACAGAGTGGTTAAGCAGCTTGCCCTTTGTTTGCATAGCTAGGAAGTGATGAAGCCAGGAAGATAATCACAATGTCGTCCCCGTGGAGGTGGCCATGGGGGAATCCTGGGCCCGCTTTCCATCTCTTCCATGTGGCTCCTAGGAGGAAATGTGGGCTTTGTCCAGGTCCCCTCTGAGGAATCCAGGGTGGGAGCATTCCTGGTCACAACCTCAGAGCCACTTAGCACCTTGCCTCCCAAACTTTGATTGCCAGCTAGCAGCTGCGGCAACCCTTGGTAGCCTGTCAGAAATACAGACCCTCAGACTCTCACCTCAGCCTACTGTATTAGACTCGGCACTGTATGAAAATGTCCAGGGGGTCCTGTGTTCACACTAAGGCTTAAGTAGCAGTGACCTTAGCACACAGATTTATTTTCCCAGCCAGTTTCTGACCCTCATGAGATCATCTCCATGCACTGATCTCGGAAGACTGGGTCATTCCCAAGGGGCTGAGCTGGAAGGGGCTCTTCTGCCCATCTGGCTGCCTCCTCCCTCTGGGAGGCCCCTGCTCCCTTGTGCAAGGGGCCGGTACGCCTTTCTGGGCTGAGCTCCAGGCCATTCCCAGCTACACCTGGCTTCAAGGAGCTCCTGCTTCTACATCTCTTTCAGCTCGACAGGCCATGGAGACACAGAGGAACGAGAAGGTCCACCTCCCACACTTGGTAAGGACAGAGGCAAAGGGAAGCCCAAGCTCAGATCCCCTTGGGGCTGGAAGTCAAGATTTCTGGGCTCTGCTTCTGTAACTTCCTACCTGGGCCTGCATGCCTGACCTAGAGGCAGCGCTCGCTCCCCATCTTGGAGGAATCTCTGTGAGCCCCAAGACCAGCCCTTCAGGGTGTGAGCCAGAGTGCCCGGGGGGGACTCACAGGTGGGAACCTGATTTCCCGCCAGGTGCCAGGCAGGGCGGGCACCAGGAGCCATGTGAGCATCTTCTCCAGGCGCCTTCTTTCCATGCCTCCTTTTATAATCACAGAACATCGGAGCTGGATCCAGAGGAAGCCTTTGAGATCTCTAGCCCAACCTTTCTCTCAGATTAAAGCAAATTCCCTTTCAGAATGCGCAGGGGTCAGGGAGCTGTTAGAGACGCACTCTCCAGGGCTCCAGCCCCAGCTGAACCCTCCAGGGGTGTGGTCCAGGGACTCTGGCAGTGCTACAGACTCTAGTGGGCTTTTACAAAAGATGAAACTGAGGCCCAGAGAGGGTAAAGGTCTTGCCCATGGTCACACAGCAGGTGGTGGCCCAAATAGAAAACAGGACCCAGATTTCTTGACTCCCTGCTCTTCTCTTTCCAGAACTCCCTGGTGTTTTCTCTGAGCCTTCCTTGGCTCTGAGACCAAGGTGACATGGCTGCCCTAGGACCCAGGCTGAGGGTGGTGCTCAGGGGACCAGGGGCAAGAGAATAAGGGTCCCTGTGCCCATTGTCTGGAGCAGGGAACCTGCCCTAAGGCTACTGCTGCAAGAAGAGACTGTGCCCTCCGAGGCCAGCACTCCAATGGAGGGGGCTGCAGCATCGCACTTTAGGAAACAGAAGCTGCCCCGGCCCCTCCTCCCTCCGCTGTTTACTGAGATGCCTCCACTCCATTCCTTTAAACACAAGGGCAGGAAAGCGGGGCTACCACTGCCTTCTTTCCTGGCGCCAGTGAGGACAAAAGACTCAGGCCTGGTCCCCCCAAGGATGGTCTGGGGTGGAAATGGGACTTTGGGCTGTGGCTTAGGAAGCAGCTGTTGTGTCAGGAAGCTCAACAGGGCCAAAGGTAGTGGAGGGGAGTAAGGGAAAAGTCATGGAGACACATGGATGGACGGATGGTGGGTGCCACTGGCTGCCTCCACGTCCGGCCTCCTGGCTCTGTGGCCTGGGGCCTGGGTCTCACCCCACCTAGCTCCAGAAGAGGGGCTGGGGTCCGAGGATGCTGAGAGCGCCCGTACCAGCCACAGCTCCCATGCTACTGCCTTCTGGCAACCCTGGGAAGGGCTGCTTTGGGCTTTTTCCTGCCTGAGGCACCTGACCCTGGCTCTGCTGAAGAGGGAGGGGACAGGAAGTGGCCCAGGGCCAGCAGGCGGAAGGTCTCTAGGGGCAGCCCGTTGTTGAGGGAAAGATGGAACCAAGAGGGTCAGAGGCAAGAACCTTGTAAACACGATCAGGTGGGAGCTCCTGCTTTTTCTTAAATATTTCCCTTGTGGCTTCTCCATAAGTTTTAGCAGAGTCTGGAGATGGAATTGAAGGGCTTTGGGGTTTTCTTTGCCCACATTCAGGTCAAAGAGGGAGGGGGATGCATTACTCATACTCTGAGAGAGCCTCACAGGGGTGTGAAAACCCTCAGGGAAGTGTTAGGGGTCAGACCAGCATTTTCTTTCCCAAAGAGATCTTGGTAGAAGGATTGCCATCCATCCATTCATGTCAGAGGCTTTATATACGCCATTGAATCCTCATCATTCCCACACGAGGTAGAGATTATTATCCCCCTCATTTTGCAGATGAAGAAATAGAGAGAAAAGGGAACTTGCCCACAGTGACCCAGCCTGAAAGAGACAGAACTGGGGAAACTGACAGGTCTATGGGGCCAGCTGCAGAGCCCTCTGTGTCCTCCACCCTGCTGCACTGAAGTACAAGGGGTTTGAGGAATGGAGCCAAGCTCACAACCCAAGATTCCTCCCCCAGACTCAGGAGAAAGACCCTGGGACAGCTGCAGACTCTCGCTCCTGGAAACGAATAGCCTGCTAAGCTCCCATCAGAACTCAACCCGGCTTCCCAAGACTTTCCTCTTTCTTTACTACGTTTATTACTAGTACCTAGAAACAGGGGCTCTGATATATATCTTGCATATTTAGCAACCCAGAAAATGCCTCTGTGCTTGCTGGAACAGGGTCGATCGTCCACAGTGGAGGCAGAGGGGCAGGGGAGAGATGGAATCACACCAGACTTAGAGTAGTGGGCCTGGCTGCTGCCTACTACTGTGTGTGGTTTGGCCTCTGCACTGAGAGGCTCTTTCCTCAAACTCGGTCACCCTGGAACAGGTGACGCTTCTGTAGTTGCTGGTGGTCCAGGGTCAGCAGTGGCTGGGTTATAACCAGATTGCAAAGCTGTAAATATGGACTCATGGGTGTGATGTCAGGAGTCCTCTGGTGTAGCCCCAGGTCTGCCCTGCACCAAGGCCCCCTCTGTCTTCACCATGGGCAGGGCTACGAGGGACAAGGGCCCTGAGTGGCAGCATTTGGGAGTTGCCTTACCCCTCCCAGTGCCCCCATCCACCACCCACATTTCCCCCAAAGAATTCTGCTCTAATCCTTGTCTCCAGAAGGCTGAAGATGTCATCCTGTGTTTCTTTCTTTTCTTTAGTTTTTTTGTTTGTTTGTTTGTTTGTCTGTTTTTTGTTTTCTGTTTTTGAGACAGTCTCACTCTGTCGTCCAGGCTGGAGTGCAGTGGTGCCATCTCGGCTCACTGCAAGCTCCGCCTCCCATGTTCACGCCATTCTCCTGCCTCAGCCTGCTGAGTAGCTGGGACTACAGGCACCCGCCACTATGCCCAGCTAATTTTTTGTATTGTTTAGTAGAGACGAGGTTTCTTTAGCCAGGTTGGTCTCGATCTCCTGACCTCGTGAACTGCCCGCCTTGGCCTCCCAGAGAGTCTTTAGTATATTTTTTATCTTTTTAATTTAAAGTTTTAGAGAAAAAGGGTCTCACTATGTTGCCCAGGTTGGTCTCAAATTGGCGGGCTCAAGCAGTCCTCCAGCCTCAGCCTCCCAAAGTGTTGGAATTACAGGCGAGAGCCACCACACCCAGCCTTCATCTCGGCATTTCTAACAAGAGATGGCTCAAACATCTACCTCTGCCCCCATCCCCAGAAGCTAGGTATTGGGTGAAGCTGGGGCTTGGTTAGTAGACCACGGACACCAAGCCCAAGAGAAATGTGTCACACACCCTGCCAGGATGGCAGCAGGGTATAGGGAAAGAGCTTGGGTCTGCAGTCAGACAGTCTCCGGTATGAGTCCCAGCTCAGCCATTTGCCAGTTGTGTGATGTCAAGCAGATTGCACTACCTTTCTGAGCCCTGTTGCCATAGCTCACATGGTTGTAAATAGGAAAGAGTGAGATGATATACCCCATAGATGCCCAAAAAATGGGAGCTTCTTTCTCTGGCATCGGGAGTCTTGGCTGGGGACCTTGGCCGGCTCCAGCCTCTGCTCTGCCCACCTGCCAGGGCAAGGCCTGAGATGGATAGGCCTGGCGTTCCTGATCTGAGGACCCATGGGAACAGCCAGGCCCGGGTCAGAATAGGGGCCTCCCCACTGATCTTGGGCTACCTCTCTCTTCCCTGGGCCATGGTCCCCTCATCTGATGGATAATGGATTGCTCAGACCCATTATCTCATGTGCCCCTTGTTATTCGATGTATCTCTGGCATGTTCAACTCTGCTTTCTCCTGGCCTGTTACAAAGAACCTGCAGCCTGCATGATCTTTCTGCTTTAAAGGATAGAAAATAATGAAAACAAATCAGTCATTCCAGAAGTTCTTGTTGGTTGAGTGGTAGGATGCTATTATGAATATTACAATCCCAAAGGACAAATTCTTACCTAGTTTTACAGCTGAGGAAACTGAGCTTCAGAGAGGTGAGACAGCTTATCCTTCTTTGGACAAGGCAGGAAGGAAGTGGCAGAGGCACGCAGGAGCTTAATATTCTCCCCTCCCAGGACCTCCCTGCCTTGCCAACCCCTCCCACGTTTCCCTCCCCTTGCTTGGGCTTGGCTGGGCTCATAGACTATCCCTGCTGCCAAGAACAGGCTGTTCTGACCAAGTGTCTGTTACAGCCACTGGAGAATGGCCGGGACACAGAGGACGCCGTGATCAACATTGCAGGGTCCATGGGGCCTCTCACCATCCCCGAGCCCTCTCCCAGCCTCTTCACAGAGATCCAGTATCTAAGCCAGGTATGGACAGAAGAGCCCTGGGAGGGGAGGGGCTGCAGAGCCACCTTGCCTGCCTCCACTCTGACGATTGGAGGAAGTGGAAGAAGGCCTTTTCCTCAGCATCTGCTCCCCAAACCCCACACCCCCGCATTCACCCACCTTCCCCATCACAGCCACAGCCCTAGCCCATTTCACCAGGGAAACCAGGGCTTTTGACCTCACATCCTCTTTTTTCCGGTCCAGAAAATTCCTGAATAGCTTGTTGGGAGTCACAGCTGACAGTGCTGTGGGCTGGCAGGAGGCCACAATTGCACCAGAACCCAGCCTGGGGCCTTGAGGGCACCCCGGGGGAGGGATGGATTGGGGTCATGAGAGGCCATGAATCAAAGCCTGGGAGTTCTGGGGAGGAGAAGTTGTTAGGTCCTGTGCCCCTGCAGATGGATGGAGGGCTGGAATTTGTGGAAAAGGCTGGGTGGACACAGCAGCTACCTGGGGACCACTCCTCACACCCCCTACCCCTTCATTTGGGTTCTGCTCTCCAAACCCCACTGTTGTCTTTACAGACTACAGAGGAAGAGGAAGCCCCTTCCCAGGCCCCCGAAGGGGACGTGATCTCGATGCCTCCCCTCCACACATCTGAGGAGGAGCTGGGTTTCTCAAAGTGTGTCTCAGTGTAGGGCAGGAGGCCCTCCTGGCCAGACCAGCCGTGAAGCAGTGTGGCTGGCTGGATCAGCACTGATTCCCGAAAGCTTTCCACCTCAGCCTCAGAGTCCAGCTGCCCGGAATCCAGGCTCTCCCAACCCTCCCCAGGCTCTCCTCCTGCATGCTCCAGCCTGACCTAGAAGTGTTCATCAGCCCTGGAGCTCAGAGCGGTGGCCTTGACTTTCCAGCTGGAGACTGGGACATCCCTGATAGGTTCACATCCCTGGGCAGGGCACCAGGATGCTGACCCTCAGCAGGGCCAGGCAAGGCTCAGTGGATCTGTTCTGAGTTTCTATCTGCCACAAACTCTCCTGGGCCTCACGCCCAGTGTCGGACCCTGCCTTCCTCCCGCTCCAGACCCCACCTTGTCCTCCCTCCCTGGTGTCCTCAGACTCAGTCCTGCGGTCTCCTGCATCAGCTGGTGATGACGAGGAGCATGCTGGGGTGAGACTGGGATTCTGGCTCCTCTTCGAACCCCCTGCATGCCAGCCCTTCAGGAAACCTGTGAAAAACGTGATTCCTGCGCCCACCAAGACCCACCAAAACCATCTCTGGGACTTGGTGCAGGACTCTGAATTTCTAACAATGCCCAGTGACTGTCACACTTGAGTTTGAGGACCAGCGGGCCTGATGAACGCTCGGACCCCTCCAGCTTAGAGTCTGCATTTGGGCTGTGACGTCCCCCACCTGTCCCCATAAGATCTGCTCTGTCCATGACCCCATGACCCAGCTGGGCACTCCCCTGAGGCCTGCCTCAGTCCAAGCCTGGGTCAGGTGCACATTGCAGGGAGAAGCCCAGGACCAGCAGAGAGTGGTTGCCTTTCCATTCGCCCTCCCTGGCCACGCCTTCTTGCCTTTGGAAAAATGATAAAGAAAACCTTGGCTCCTTCCTTGTCCAGAAAGGGCTACTTGCCTATGGGTAAGGCTGGTCTGGTGGCTAGAGAGAAGAGTAGGAAACCAGAGTGCGTGTGGGTGTCTAACACGGAGGAGAGTAGGAACAGGGCGGATACCTGAAGGTGACTCCAAGTCCAGCCCCCTGGAGGAGGGGTCAGGGGGTTGGGGTAAAGTAGCACAACTACTATTTTTTTCCCTTTTCTATTATTATTGTTTTTTAAGACAGAATCTCACTCTGCTACCCAGGCTGGAGTGCAGTGGATCTGCAACCTCCGCCTCCTGCGTTCAAGTGATTCTCCTGCCTCAGCCTCCCGAGTAGCTGGGATTACAGGCACGCACCAACACACCTGGCTAATTTTTGTATTTTTAGTAGAGACAGGGTTTCACCATGTTGGCCAGGCTGGTCTCGAACTCCTGACCTCATATGATCCTCCTGCTTCAGTCTCCCAAATTACTGGGATTACAGGCGTGAGCCACTGCACCTGGCCCTATTTCCTTTAAAAAGTGAAATTAAGAGTTGTTCGGTATGCAAAACTTGCAAAGATGGAGAGGAAAAAGAAAAGGAAGAAAAAATGTCACCCATTGTCTCACCAGAGACTATCATTATTTCATTTTGTTGTATTTCCTTCCACTCTTTTCTTCTCCACATAATTTGCCGGTGTTCTTTTTACAGAGCAATTATCTTGTATATACAACTTTGTATCCTGCCCTTTCCACTTTATTGTTCCATCACTTTATTCCAGCACTTCTCTGTGTTTTACAGACCTTTTTATAAATAAAATGTTCATCAGCTGCATATTCCATCCTATCAGTGTGTCTCAATTTATTTAACCAATTCTTTATCACTTGATATTTTAATTTGCTTCCATTTTCGCTATTGTAGATAAGTGTGGGTGAATCTTTGCCTGAGGCTTTATCTGCATTGGGAGATTTCTTTCTCTTTCTCTTTCCTGTTTTTTTTTTTTTTTTTTTTTTGAGACAGATTCTTGTTCTGTCGTCCAGGCTGGAGTTGAGTGATGGGATCTCCGCTCACTGCAACCTTCATCTCCCTGGCTCAAGCCATTCTCCTGCCTCAACCTCCCAAGTAGCTGGGACTACAGGCATCTACCGCCATGCCCCGCTAATTTTCTGATTTTTAGTAGAGACGGGATTTCACCATGTTGGCCAGGTCTTGAACTCCTGACCTCAAGTGATCTGCCTGCCTCGGCCTCCCAAAGTGCTGGGATTACAGGCATGAGCCACTGCACCCGGCCGGGAGATTTCTTAAAGAAGGATTTGCATGCGTGGTAGTGCCAGGTCATAGGGAGTGAACGTTTTTGAAGTGACTGATACCTCTTGCTAAACAGCTTTCTGGAGTGGCAGCACCAATTTCACTCCCGCCAGACCCTTGCAATCAATGTTTCTTAAAGTCCTCTGCACCTGTCCCTGCTGGAAAGGCAGGAGAAACCGTTCAATAATGGCCCTGTGGTCAGAACCTCAAGGGCCTGGGGTACTGGGTGGAGGTGGAACTGGTCTGATGACGCAAGAACAGCTCAACAGAAGGTGCCAGCCTGTGCCCGAGGCCCCTGCACTGGGGTTGCACCAAGTACCTTCTCCTGGTGGACAGTGAGCTCCCAGGCCCGAGCTCTGTGTGCTGCACCCAGGCTCCAGGCACTGTGTGTACCAAGGTGTTTGGGACATAGGGAGCAGCAAGTTTCAGATGGTCCCAAATCTTCTGCTGGGACCTAGGCACACACACTGTCAGAATGCACCCTAGAAGGGCATCAAAAGCAGGCTTCCCCCATGAAAAATCCCTTGGCTGAGGTTTCCCTGGAAGGAAAGAACCCTCCTGTCCTCTGAATCTCTCCTCATCTACTGGAGCCAGGGCTTCCTGGGAACCAGGAGGCGGTCAGCTGGGCCATCCCACTCCCATTCCTTGCCCATTCGCAGACTAGGCTAAATCAATTGACATCGTTTGAGAGGCAGAGTTCTCTCCTGGACAACCTAGGATTGCCATCCGTGGAATTCCAAGTTTCAGCAAATTTATGAGACATGCAAATATTACTCAGAGACACTCTCTTATTCTCACAGTACCACCAAGAGGTCCCAGCTCCCTCCTGACAGGTAGGGGAGAAAGACCACTCCCTTACCAGTTGCCACTTTGCAATCCCCCATTTTGATACACCTTGGTTTTATGTTTGTACTCGAATACTCAGATCTGCAGTCTTTGGTATTTACGTGAGATTCTATTCATTCCCCTTAAACAAAAAGAAGCAAAAAGTCACTGCTCATCTATCCTGAGAATGAGAGTTTCCAGTTTGGAGACTTTTCCTGGGAGGTAAAACTTCAGAAAAAAAATGGAGGAACATTGAAGAATTGCAAACATTTAGTTTTGCCAAATTAGGATAGTAAATATAACAAAAATAACAAACTATCATTTACCAGTCCAGCTATTTCCTTAAAAGAAACTTTTTTTTTTTTTTTTTAAGATGGAGTTTTTGCTCTGTCGCCCAGGCTGGGGTACAATGGCACAATCTTGCTCATTGCAACCTCCACCTCCTGGGTTCAAGCTATTCTCCTGCCTCCCAAGTAGCTGGGACTACAGGTGTGCACCACCATGCCCGGGTAATTTTTGTATTCTTAGTAGAGACAAGGTTTCACCACGTTGACCATGCTGGTCTCAAACTCTTGACATCAGGTGATCCACCCGCCTCGGTCTCCCAGAGTTCTGGGATTACAGGTGTGAGCCACCGCACCGGGCCAAAAAGAAACATTTTAACAACAAAATGGATTATTTAAGGCCTCTTTTCCCCACCTTACTCTTAACAAATAATTGGATATTATGATTCTAATCCCTTGAGGTCTATTAAGGAGAAATTTGTAAATTCATCCAGGAAGTAGGCGAGGGAGGTGCATCTGGGGGAAAGAAAACAGAAACAGAGAAGGTGGAAAGCGCCTAAGACATGCAAGGGGCTGTGATGTGCTTTGGGGGAATCTTCCCAGGAGCAGGGAAGAGCTGCCAGTATCACTTCAAGGTGTGGCAAGCAAGCACCTCGAGCTGACAGCTGGGACGACACCATGGGGCTGGATGTGAGTGCCGAAGCCCTGAGTCTGAAGCAGAGCAGCAGATCTGCCCATCTGCAATGACACACAGGCTGGGACAGAAGAGACAAAACCAGTGGCCCTTTCCTTACTGTGTTTTTTGCCTTTTTTTGGGGGGGGTTGACTAAGTTCTATTTTTGTTTTCTCATGCCATTCTTTCTCCTTCTACAGTTTGGAGGGTATAGCCTCTATTTTGAATCTTGAACTTTGTATCATACATAGATTTTCAACAAAGACTACAGTTAATATCCTCATAATCCTTAATGTTTCCTTGAATAATGTAGGATTCCCAAACCCTTTAACTCCCATCACTCCCTCCTATCTTGCAGACCATTTTCTTCCAGTTTTTAATTCTGTCCTTTCTCTCTTTCTTTTTTTTCCAACTGGACATCGTTGTTAATTACTATTTTTAACAGCTTTATTAACGTATAACTGGGGACGGGCACATTGGGTCATGCCTGTAATCCCAGCACTTTGGGGGACTGAGGCTGGCGGATCACCTGAAGTCAGGTGTTTGAGAGCAGTCTGGCCAACATGGTGAAACCCCATCTCCACTAAAAATAAAAAATTAGCAGGGCATGGTGGTTCATGCCGGTAATCCCAGTTATTCAGGAGGCTGAGGCGGGAGAATCGCTTGAAACCGGGAGGTGGAGGTTGCAGTGAGCCCAGATCGCACCAGTGCACTCCAGCCTGGACAACAAGAGTAAAACTGTCTCAAAAAAAAAAAAAAAAAAAAAAGTATAATTGGCATTCAATAAATTGCACGTGTTTAGATTATACTATTGGATAAGTTTTGTATTATGTATATACCTGTGAAACAGTCACCACAATCAAGATAATGAATATATCCATCACCCCTAAAAGTTTTCTTCTGCCCCTTCGTAATCCTGCCTCACTCCCATCCTCATTCACCAGTCGATGGGCATTTGGGTTCTCTCCAGTCTGGGACTATAATAAATGGAGCTGCTATGAATACTCATGTACAAGTCTTTGCGTGCTATCACTTATCTTGGGTAAATACCTCGGAGTGGAACATCTGGGCCATGTGGTAGGTATATGCTCATGCTTTCCAAAGTGGTCATAATATTTTGCATTCCCACCAGCCATGTAGGAGAAAATTCCAGTTCCTCCACTGACACTCGCTACTCTCAGCCTTTTTCATTTTAACCATTCTAATAATTGTATAAACTGCACCAAAATTATAGCTTTAATTTGTATCTCCCTGATAACTAATGACTTTGAGCATCTTTTTGTGTGCTAATTTGCCATCCATTTATCTTCTTTGGTGAAATTTCTGTTCAAATATTTTGTCTATTTTTATTGAGTTTTGAGAGCTCTTCATATATTCTAGGAATAAATCCTTCATTAATTATGTGATTTACAGATATCTTCTCCCAGTGTGTGACTTGTCTTTTCATTCTCTTAAAAAGGTCTTAGCTTACTGCACTGAAAAAGGGGAAAAACAATGTCTTTCACAGAGCAGAAGTTTGACATTTTGATGAAGTTCAGTGTGTCAATTCTTTCTTTTACGGATCATGCTTTTTGGTGTTGTATCTAAAAAATCTTTGCCTAACCCAAGGTCATAAAGATTTTCTCCTATGTTTTCTTCTAGAAGTGTTATAGCTTTAGGTTTTACATTTAGACTTGTGATTGAACTTGAGTTAATTTTCATATGTGTGTGAGTATGAGTTGAACAACTTTTTCTTCTTCTTCTTCTTCTTCTTCTTCTTCTTCTTCTTCTTCTTCTT
>NW_022329272.1:0-15802 GCF_002776525.5 Piliocolobus tephrosceles | reverse complement strand
AAGAAGAAGAAGAAGAAGAAGAAGAAGAAGAAGAAGAAGAAGAAGAAAAAGTTGTTCAACTCATACTCACACACATATGAAAATTAACTCAAGTTCAATCACAAGTCTAAATGTAAAACCTAAAGCTATAACACTTCTAGAAGAAAACATAGGAGAAAATCTTTATGACCTTGGGTTAGGCAAAGATTTTTTAGATACAACACCAAAAAGCATGATCCGTAAAAGAAAGAATTGACACACTGAACTTCATCAAAATGTCAAACTTCTGCTCTGTGAAAGACATTGTTTTTCCCCTTTTTCAGTGCAGTAAGCTAAGACCTTTTTAAGAGAATGAAAAGACAAGTCACACACTGGGAGAAGATATCTGTAAATCACATAATTAATGAAGGATTTATTCCTAGAATATATGAAGAGCTCTCAAAACTCAATAAAAATAGACAAAATATTTGAACAGAAATTTCACCAAAGAAGATAAATGGATGGCAAATTAGCACACAAAAAGATGCTCAAAGTCATTAGTTATCAGGGAGATACAAATTAAAGCTATAATTTTGGTGCAGTTTATACAATTATTAGAATGGTTAAAATGAAAAAGGCTGAGAGTAGCGAGTGTCAGTGGAGGAACTGGAATTTTCTCCTACATGGCTGGTGGGAATGCAAAATATTATGACCACTTTGGAAAGCATGAGCATATACCTACCACATGGCCCAGATGTTCCACTCCGAGGTATTTACCCAAGATAAGTGATAGCACGCAAAGACTTGTACATGAGTATTCATAGCAGCTCCATTTATTATAGTCCCAGACTGGAGAGAACCCAAATGCCCATCGACTGGTGAATGAGGATGGGAGTGAGGCAGGATTACGAAGGGGCAGAAGAAAACTTTTAGGGGTGATGGATATATTCATTATCTTGATTGTGGTGACTGTTTCACAGGTATATACATAATACAAAACTTATCCAATAGTATAATCTAAACACGTGCAATTTATTGAATGCCAATTATACTTTTTTTTTTTTTTTTTTTTTTGAGACAGTTTTACTCTTGTTGTCCAGGCTGGAGTGCACTGGTGCGATCTGGGCTCACTGCAACCTCCACCTCCCGGTTTCAAGCGATTCTCCCGCCTCAGCCTCCTGAATAACTGGGATTACCGGCATGAACCACCATGCCCTGCTAATTTTTTATTTTTAGTGGAGATGGGGTTTCACCATGTTGGCCAGACTGCTCTCAAACACCTGACTTCAGGTGATCCGCCAGCCTCAGTCCCCCAAAGTGCTGGGATTACAGGCATGACCCAATGTGCCCGTCCCCAGTTATACGTTAATAAAGCTGTTAAAAATAGTAATTAACAACGATGTCCAGTTGGAAAAAAAAGAAAGAGAGAAAGGACAGAATTAAAAACTGGAAGAAAATGGTCTGCAAGATAGGAGGGAGTGATGGGAGTTAAAGGGTTTGGGAATCCTACATTATTCAAGGAAACATTAAGGATTATGAGGATATTAACTGTAGTCTTTGTTGAAAATCTATGTATGATACAAAGTTCAAGATTCAAAATAGAGGCTATACCCTCCAAACTGTAGAAGGAGAAAGAATGGCATGAGAAAACAAAAATAGAACTTAGTCAACCCCCCCCAAAAAAAGGCAAAAAACACAGTAAGGAAAGGGCCACTGGTTTTGTCTCTTCTGTCCCAGCCTGTGTGTCATTGCAGATGGGCAGATCTGCTGCTCTGCTTCAGACTCAGGGCTTCGGCACTCACATCCAGCCCCATGGTGTCGTCCCAGCTGTCAGCTCGAGGTGCTTGCTTGCCACACCTTGAAGTGATACTGGCAGCTCTTCCCTGCTCCTGGGAAGATTCCCCCAAAGCACATCACAGCCCCTTGCATGTCTTAGGCGCTTTCCACCTTCTCTGTTTCTGTTTTCTTTCCCCCAGATGCACCTCCCTCGCCTACTTCCTGGATGAATTTACAAATTTCTCCTTAATAGACCTCAAGGGATTAGAATCATAATATCCAATTATTTGTTAAGAGTAAGGTGGGGAAAAGAGGCCTTAAATAATCCATTTTGTTGTTAAAATGTTTCTTTTTGGCCCGGTGCGGTGGCTCACACCTGTAATCCCAGAACTCTGGGAGACCGAGGCGGGTGGATCACCTGATGTCAAGAGTTTGAGACCAGCATGGTCAACGTGGTGAAACCTTGTCTCTACTAAGAATACAAAAATTACCCGGGCATGGTGGTGCACACCTGTAGTCCCAGCTACTTGGGAGGCAGGAGAATAGCTTGAACCCAGGAGGTGGAGGTTGCAATGAGCAAGATTGTGCCATTGTACCCCAGCCTGGGCGACAGAGCAAAAACTCCATCTTAAAAAAAAAAAAAAAAAGTTTCTTTTAAGGAAATAGCTGGACTGGTAAATGATAGTTTGTTATTTTTGTTATATTTACTATCCTAATTTGGCAAAACTAAATGTTTGCAATTCTTCAATGTTCCTCCATTTTTTTTCTGAAGTTTTACCTCCCAGGAAAAGTCTCCAAACTGGAAACTCTCATTCTCAGGATAGATGAGCAGTGACTTTTTGCTTCTTTTTGTTTAAGGGGAATGAATAGAATCTCACGTAAATACCAAAGACTGCAGATCTGAGTATTCGAGTACAAACATAAAACCAAGGTGTATCAAAATGGGGGATTGCAAAGTGGCAACTGGTAAGGGAGTGGTCTTTCTCCCCTACCTGTCAGGAGGGAGCTGGGACCTCTTGGTGGTACTGTGAGAATAAGAGAGTGTCTCTGAGTAATATTTGCATGTCTCATAAATTTGCTGAAACTTGGAATTCCACGGATGGCAATCCTAGGTTGTCCAGGAGAGAACTCTGCCTCTCAAACGATGTCAATTGATTTAGCCTAGTCTGCGAATGGGCAAGGAATGGGAGTGGGATGGCCCAGCTGACCGCCTCCTGGTTCCCAGGAAGCCCTGGCTCCAGTAGATGAGGAGAGATTCAGAGGACAGGAGGGTTCTTTCCTTCCAGGGAAACCTCAGCCAAGGGATTTTTCATGGGGGAAGCCTGCTTTTGATGCCCTTCTAGGGTGCATTCTGACAGTGTGTGTGCCTAGGTCCCAGCAGAAGATTTGGGACCATCTGAAACTTGCTGCTCCCTATGTCCCAAACACCTTGGTACACACAGTGCCTGGAGCCTGGGTGCAGCACACAGAGCTCGGGCCTGGGAGCTCACTGTCCACCAGGAGAAGGTACTTGGTGCAACCCCAGTGCAGGGGCCTCGGGCACAGGCTGGCACCTTCTGTTGAGCTGTTCTTGCGTCATCAGACCAGTTCCACCTCCACCCAGTACCCCAGGCCCTTGAGGTTCTGACCACAGGGCCATTATTGAACGGTTTCTCCTGCCTTTCCAGCAGGGACAGGTGCAGAGGACTTTAAGAAACATTGATTGCAAGGGTCTGGCGGGAGTGAAATTGGTGCTGCCACTCCAGAAAGCTGTTTAGCAAGAGGTATCAGTCACTTCAAAAACGTTCACTCCCTATGACCTGGCACTACCACGCATGCAAATCCTTCTTTAAGAAATCTCCCGGCCGGGTGCAGTGGCTCATGCCTGTAATCCCAGCACTTTGGGAGGCCGAGGCAGGCAGATCACTTGAGGTCAGGAGTTCAAGACCTGGCCAACATGGTGAAATCCCGTCTCTACTAAAAATCAGAAAATTAGCGGGGCATGGCGGTAGATGCCTGTAGTCCCAGCTACTTGGGAGGTTGAGGCAGGAGAATGGCTTGAGCCAGGGAGATGAAGGTTGCAGTGAGCGGAGATCCCATCACTCAACTCCAGCCTGGACGACAGAACAAGAATCTGTCTCAAAAAAAAAAAAAAAAAAAAAACAGGAAAGAGAAAGAGAAAGAAATCTCCCAATGCAGATAAAGCCTCAGGCAAAGATTCACCCACACTTATCTACAATAGCGAAAATGGAAGCAAATTAAAATATCAAGTGATAAAGAATTGGTTAAATAAATTGAGACACACTGATAGGATGGAATATGCAGCTGATGAACATTTTATTTATAAAAAGGTCTGTAAAACACAGAGAAGTGCTGGAATAAAGTGATGGAACAATAAAGTGGAAAGGGCAGGATACAAAGTTGTATATACAAGATAATTGCTCTGTAAAAAGAACACCGGCAAATTATGTGGAGAAGAAAAGAGTGGAAGGAAATACAACAAAATGAAATAATGATAGTCTCTGGTGAGACAATGGGTGACATTTTTTCTTCCTTTTCTTTTTCCTCTCCATCTTTGCAAGTTTTGCATACCGAACAACTCTTAATTTCACTTTTTAAAGGAAATAGGGCCAGGTGCAGTGGCTCACGCCTGTAATCCCAGTAATTTGGGAGACTGAAGCAGGAGGATCATATGAGGTCAGGAGTTCGAGACCAGCCTGGCCAACATGGTGAAACCCTGTCTCTACTAAAAATACAAAAATTAGCCAGGTGTGTTGGTGCGTGCCTGTAATCCCAGCTACTCGGGAGGCTGAGGCAGGAGAATCACTTGAACGCAGGAGGCGGAGGTTGCAGATCCACTGCACTCCAGCCTGGGTAGCAGAGTGAGATTCTGTCTTAAAAAACAATAATAATAGAAAAGGGAAAAAAATAGTAGTTGTGCTACTTTACCCCAACCCCCTGACCCCTCCTCCAGGGGGCTGGACTTGGAGTCACCTTCAGGTATCCGCCCTGTTCCTACTCTCCTCCGTGTTAGACACCCACACGCACTCTGGTTTCCTACTCTTCTCTCTAGCCACCAGACCAGCCTTACCCATAGGCAAGTAGCCCTTTCTGGACAAGGAAGGAGCCAAGGTTTTCTTTATCATTTTTCCAAAGGCAAGAAGGCGTGGCCAGGGAGGGCGAATGGAAAGGCAACCACTCTCTGCTGGTCCTGGGCTTCTCCCTGCAATGTGCACCTGACCCAGGCTTGGACTGAGGCAGGCCTCAGGGGAGTGCCCAGCTGGGTCATGGGGTCATGGACAGAGCAGATCTTATGGGGACAGGTGGGGGACGTCACAGCCCAAATGCAGACTCTAAGCTGGAGGGGTCCGAGCGTTCATCAGGCCCGCTGGTCCTCAAACTCAAGTGTGACAGTCACTGGGCATTGTTAGAAATTCAGAGTCCTGCACCAAGTCCCAGAGATGGTTTTGGTGGGTCTTGGTGGGCGCAGGAATCACGTTTTTCACAGGTTTCCTGAAGGGCTGGCATGCAGGGGGTTCGAAGAGGAGCCAGAATCCCAGTCTCACCCCAGCATGCTCCTCGTCATCACCAGCTGATGCAGGAGACCGCAGGACTGAGTCTGAGGACACCAGGGAGGGAGGACAAGGTGGGGTCTGGAGCGGGAGGAAGGCAGGGTCCGACACTGGGCGTGAGGCCCAGGAGAGTTTGTGGCAGATAGAAACTCAGAACAGATCCACTGAGCCTTGCCTGGCCCTGCTGAGGGTCAGCATCCTGGTGCCCTGCCCAGGGATGTGAACCTATCAGGGATGTCCCAGTCTCCAGCTGGAAAGTCAAGGCCACCGCTCTGAGCTCCAGGGCTGATGAACACTTCTAGGTCAGGCTGGAGCATGCAGGAGGAGAGCCTGGGGAGGGTTGGGAGAGCCTGGATTCCGGGCAGCTGGACTCTGAGGCTGAGGTGGAAAGCTTTCGGGAATCAGTGCTGATCCAGCCAGCCACACTGCTTCACGGCTGGTCTGGCCAGGAGGGCCTCCTGCCCTACACTGAGACACACTTTGAGAAACCCAGCTCCTCCTCAGATGTGTGGAGGGGAGGCATCGAGATCACGTCCCCTTCGGGGGCCTGGGAAGGGGCTTCCTCTTCCTCTGTAGTCTGTAAAGACAACAGTGGGGTTTGGAGAGCAGAACCCAAATGAAGGGGTAGGGGGTGTGAGGAGTGGTCCCCAGGTAGCTGCTGTGTCCACCCAGCCTTTTCCACAAATTCCAGCCCTCCATCCATCTGCAGGGGCACAGGACCTAACAACTTCTCCTCCCCAGAACTCCCAGGCTTTGATTCATGGCCTCTCATGACCCCAATCCATCCCTCCCCCGGGGTGCCCTCAAGGCCCCAGGCTGGGTTCTGGTGCAATTGTGGCCTCCTGCCAGCCCACAGCACTGTCAGCTGTGACTCCCAACAAGCTATTCAGGAATTTTCTGGACCGGAAAAAAGAGGATGTGAGGTCAAAAGCCCTGGTTTCCCTGGTGAAATGGGCTAGGGCTGTGGCTGTGATGGGGAAGGTGGGTGAATGCGGGGGTGTGGGGTTTGGGGAGCAGATGCTGAGGAAAAGGCCTTCTTCCACTTCCTCCAATCGTCAGAGTGGAGGCAGGCAAGGTGGCTCTGCAGCCCCTCCCCTCCCAGGGCTCTTCTGTCCATACCTGGCTTAGATACTGGATCTCTGTGAAGAGGCTGGGAGAGGGCTCGGGGATGGTGAGAGGCCCCATGGACCCTGCAATGTTGATCACGGCGTCCTCTGTGTCCCGGCCATTCTCCAGTGGCTGTAACAGACACTTGGTCAGAACAGCCTGTTCTTGGCAGCAGGGATAGTCTATGAGCCCAGCCAAGCCCAAGCAAGGGGAGGGAAACGTGGGAGGGGTTGGCAAGGCAGGGAGGTCCTGGGAGGGGAGAATATTAAGCTCCTGCGTGCCTCTGCCACTTCCTTCCTGCCTTGTCCAAAGAAGGATAAGCTGTCTCACCTCTCTGAAGCTCAGTTTCCTCAGCTGTAAAACTAGGTAAGAATTTGTCCTTTGGGATTGTAATATTCATAATAGCATCCTACCACTCAACCAACAAGAACTTCTGGAATGACTGATTTGTTTTCATTATTTTCTATCCTTTAAAGCAGAAAGATCATGCAGGCTGCAGGTTCTTTGTAACAGGCCAGGAGAAAGCAGAGTTGAACATGCCAGAGATACATCGAATAACAAGGGGCACATGAGATAATGGGTCTGAGCAATCCATTATCCATCAGATGAGGGGACCATGGCCCAGGGAAGAGAGAGGTAGCCCAAGATCAGTGGGGAGGCCCCTATTCTGACCCGGGCCTGGCTGTTCCCATGGGTCCTCAGATCAGGAACGCCAGGCCTATCCATCTCAGGCCTTGCCCTGGCAGGTGGGCAGAGCAGAGGCTGGAGCCGGCCAAGGTCCCCAGCCAAGACTCCCGATGCCAGAGAAAGAAGCTCCCATTTTTTGGGCATCTATGGGGTATATCATCTCACTCTTTCCTATTTACAACCATGTGAGCTATGGCAACAGGGCTCAGAAAGGTAGTGCAATCTGCTTGACATCACACAACTGGCAAATGGCTGAGCTGGGACTCATACCGGAGACTGTCTGACTGCAGACCCAAGCTCTTTCCCTATACCCTGCTGCCATCCTGGCAGGGTGTGTGACACATTTCTCTTGGGCTTGGTGTCCGTGGTCTACTAACCAAGCCCCAGCTTCACCCAATACCTAGCTTCTGGGGATGGGGGCAGAGGTAGATGTTTGAGCCATCTCTTGTTAGAAATGCCGAGATGAAGGCTGGGTGTGGTGGCTCTCGCCTGTAATTCCAACACTTTGGGAGGCTGAGGCTGGAGGACTGCTTGAGCCCGCCAATTTGAGACCAACCTGGGCAACATAGTGAGACCCTTTTTCTCTAAAACTTTAAATTAAAAAGATAAAAAATATACTAAAGACTCTCTGGGAGGCCAAGGCGGGCAGTTCACGAGGTCAGGAGATCGAGACCAACCTGGCTAAAGAAACCTCGTCTCTACTAAACAATACAAAAAATTAGCTGGGCATAGTGGCGGGTGCCTGTAGTCCCAGCTACTCAGCAGGCTGAGGCAGGAGAATGGCGTGAACATGGGAGGCGGAGCTTGCAGTGAGCCGAGATGGCACCACTGCACTCCAGCCTGGACGACAGAGTGAGACTGTCTCAAAAACAGAAAACAAAAAACAGACAAACAAACAAACAAACAAAAAAACTAAAGAAAAGAAAGAAACACAGGATGACATCTTCAGCCTTCTGGAGACAAGGATTAGAGCAGAATTCTTTGGGGGAAATGTGGGTGGTGGATGGGGGCACTGGGAGGGGTAAGGCAACTCCCAAATGCTGCCACTCAGGGCCCTTGTCCCTCGTAGCCCTGCCCATGGTGAAGACAGAGGGGGCCTTGGTGCAGGGCAGACCTGGGGCTACACCAGAGGACTCCTGACATCACACCCATGAGTCCATATTTACAGCTTTGCAATCTGGTTATAACCCAGCCACTGCTGACCCTGGACCACCAGCAACTACAGAAGCGTCACCTGTTCCAGGGTGACCGAGTTTGAGGAAAGAGCCTCTCAGTGCAGAGGCCAAACCACACACAGTAGTAGGCAGCAGCCAGGCCCACTACTCTAAGTCTGGTGTGATTCCATCTCTCCCCTGCCCCTCTGCCTCCACTGTGGACGATCGACCCTGTTCCAGCAAGCACAGAGGCATTTTCTGGGTTGCTAAATATGCAAGATATATATCAGAGCCCCTGTTTCTAGGTACTAGTAATAAACGTAGTAAAGAAAGAGGAAAGTCTTGGGAAGCCGGGTTGAGTTCTGATGGGAGCTTAGCAGGCTATTCGTTTCCAGGAGCGAGAGTCTGCAGCTGTCCCAGGGTCTTTCTCCTGAGTCTGGGGGAGGAATCTTGGGTTGTGAGCTTGGCTCCATTCCTCAAACCCCTTGTACTTCAGTGCAGCAGGGTGGAGGACACAGAGGGCTCTGCAGCTGGCCCCATAGACCTGTCAGTTTCCCCAGTTCTGTCTCTTTCAGGCTGGGTCACTGTGGGCAAGTTCCCTTTTCTCTCTATTTCTTCATCTGCAAAATGAGGGGGATAATAATCTCTACCTCGTGTGGGAATGATGAGGATTCAATGGCGTATATAAAGCCTCTGACATGAATGGATGGATGGCAATCCTTCTACCAAGATCTCTTTGGGAAAGAAAATGCTGGTCTGACCCCTAACACTTCCCTGAGGGTTTTCACACCCCTGTGAGGCTCTCTCAGAGTATGAGTAATGCATCCCCCTCCCTCTTTGACCTGAATGTGGGCAAAGAAAACCCCAAAGCCCTTCAATTCCATCTCCAGACTCTGCTAAAACTTATGGAGAAGCCACAAGGGAAATATTTAAGAAAAAGCAGGAGCTCCCACCTGATCGTGTTTACAAGGTTCTTGCCTCTGACCCTCTTGGTTCCATCTTTCCCTCAACAACGGGCTGCCCCTAGAGACCTTCCGCCTGCTGGCCCTGGGCCACTTCCTGTCCCCTCCCTCTTCAGCAGAGCCAGGGTCAGGTGCCTCAGGCAGGAAAAAGCCCAAAGCAGCCCTTCCCAGGGTTGCCAGAAGGCAGTAGCATGGGAGCTGTGGCTGGTACGGGCGCTCTCAGCATCCTCGGACCCCAGCCCCTCTTCTGGAGCTAGGTGGGGTGAGACCCAGGCCCCAGGCCACAGAGCCAGGAGGCCGGACGTGGAGGCAGCCAGTGGCACCCACCATCCGTCCATCCATGTGTCTCCATGACTTTTCCCTTACTCCCCTCCACTACCTTTGGCCCTGTTGAGCTTCCTGACACAACAGCTGCTTCCTAAGCCACAGCCCAAAGTCCCATTTCCACCCCAGACCATCCTTGGGGGGACCAGGCCTGAGTCTTTTGTCCTCACTGGCGCCAGGAAAGAAGGCAGTGGTAGCCCCGCTTTCCTGCCCTTGTGTTTAAAGGAATGGAGTGGAGGCATCTCAGTAAACAGCGGAGGGAGGAGGGGCCGGGGCAGCTTCTGTTTCCTAAAGTGCGATGCTGCAGCCCCCTCCATTGGAGTGCTGGCCTCGGAGGGCACAGTCTCTTCTTGCAGCAGTAGCCTTAGGGCAGGTTCCCTGCTCCAGACAATGGGCACAGGGACCCTTATTCTCTTGCCCCTGGTCCCCTGAGCACCACCCTCAGCCTGGGTCCTAGGGCAGCCATGTCACCTTGGTCTCAGAGCCAAGGAAGGCTCAGAGAAAACACCAGGGAGTTCTGGAAAGAGAAGAGCAGGGAGTCAAGAAATCTGGGTCCTGTTTTCTATTTGGGCCACCACCTGCTGTGTGACCATGGGCAAGACCTTTACCCTCTCTGGGCCTCAGTTTCATCTTTTGTAAAAGCCCACTAGAGTCTGTAGCACTGCCAGAGTCCCTGGACCACACCCCTGGAGGGTTCAGCTGGGGCTGGAGCCCTGGAGAGTGCGTCTCTAACAGCTCCCTGACCCCTGCGCATTCTGAAAGGGAATTTGCTTTAATCTGAGAGAAAGGTTGGGCTAGAGATCTCAAAGGCTTCCTCTGGATCCAGCTCCGATGTTCTGTGATTATAAAAGGAGGCATGGAAAGAAGGCGCCTGGAGAAGATGCTCACATGGCTCCTGGTGCCCGCCCTGCCTGGCACCTGGCGGGAAATCAGGTTCCCACCTGTGAGTCCCCCCCGGGCACTCTGGCTCACACCCTGAAGGGCTGGTCTTGGGGCTCACAGAGATTCCTCCAAGATGGGGAGCGAGCGCTGCCTCTAGGTCAGGCATGCAGGCCCAGGTAGGAAGTTACAGAAGCAGAGCCCAGAAATCTTGACTTCCAGCCCCAAGGGGATCTGAGCTTGGGCTTCCCTTTGCCTCTGTCCTTACCAAGTGTGGGAGGTGGACCTTCTCGTTCCTCTGTGTCTCCATGGCCTGTCGAGCTGAAAGAGATGTAGAAGCAGGAGCTCCTTGAAGCCAGGTGTAGCTGGGAATGGCCTGGAGCTCAGCCCAGAAAGGCGTACCGGCCCCTTGCACAAGGGAGCAGGGGCCTCCCAGAGGGAGGAGGCAGCCAGATGGGCAGAAGAGCCCCTTCCAGCTCAGCCCCTTGGGAATGACCCAGTCTTCCGAGATCAGTGCATGGAGATGATCTCATGAGGGTCAGAAACTGGCTGGGAAAATAAATCTGTGTGCTAAGGTCACTGCTACTTAAGCCTTAGTGTGAACACAGGACCCCCTGGACATTTTCATACAGTGCCGAGTCTAATACAGTAGGCTGAGGTGAGAGTCTGAGGGTCTGTATTTCTGACAGGCTACCAAGGGTTGCCGCAGCTGCTAGCTGGCAATCAAAGTTTGGGAGGCAAGGTGCTAAGTGGCTCTGAGGTTGTGACCAGGAATGCTCCCACCCTGGATTCCTCAGAGGGGACCTGGACAAAGCCCACATTTCCTCCTAGGAGCCACATGGAAGAGATGGAAAGCGGGCCCAGGATTCCCCCATGGCCACCTCCACGGGGACGACATTGTGATTATCTTCCTGGCTTCATCACTTCCTAGCTATGCAAACAAAGGGCAAGCTGCTTAACCACTCTGTGCCTCAGCTTCTCCCTCTGGAAAATGGGTGTACTCCACAGTGTGGACGAGATTAAAGGGGATAAGCAAGATAAGCTGGGGATAGTGCCTGGCACATGGTAGCTCTTAGTACTGAGATTTTGGTTAATCCTTTTAGTCTTTGCCATCCAACACAGCGGCCAGGAGCCACACATGGCCATCAGGCACGGAAATGTGACTATTTTACATTAGACTGGGTTTTGATGGCTCAATATGAAAAATATGAAAGGAGAATATGTATCATTGATATTTTCATATTGATTCCATATCAAAATAAGAATGTTTTGGATATATTGGGGTAAATAAAGTACATTATTAAAATTAACTTCACTAGATTGGGCTTAGTGGCTCATGCCTGTAGTTCTAGTTACTCGGGAGGCTGAGGCAGGAGGATCGCTTGAGCCCTGGAGTTCAAGGCTGCAGTGAGCCATGATCACACCACTGCACTCCAGCCTGGGCGACAGAGTGAGACCCTATCTCTAAAAAAAAAGTAATTAAAATAAAATAAAATACACTTAACTGCACTCATTTCTTTGTACTCTTTTTCATGTGACTATTCAAAAGTTTTGAATTACATTTGTGACTTGTATTCTATTTCTGTTTGATGTATATCTGTGATTTGAGATCAATGAGGCTTAGGGCAGGTAGATGACTTGCCTGAGCTCACACAGCTGAAAAGTGGCAGAGCTGGGATTTGAGCCCCAGCCTATGGAAGGGACTGAGCAGCTCTAGAGACCCAGTGGCAGGAGTGGGGTTACAATGTCTGTCCTGCTCAAGTTCCAGTGCTTGGTCCTGCATTGCCCCTGGCAGTTGGTTCCCACACAAGGAGCTGGCCATGAATTCCTTGGAATCAACAGGTAGAGAAGCGCTTGATCAGTTCGGACAGGCAGGAAGAAGCTGAGAATCCTTCATTCTCCCATTTCCCCTTGTGAATTGCTTTCCTAATGTTGATTACCTCGTGGCTCCTTCAGAAGGGAGGCCACAGCTCCTGATGCCCATATTTCAGACAGACACGCTGAGACCCACAGGGTCTTTCCGGGGCTAGATGAGGAGCTGCAGGTCTCAGCGAGGTCCCTAGTCCAGTGAGCCTCCCACCTTCCTGCCACCCACCTTTGCTCACCTTCCTTTCTCCACAAGAGCAGGTGGCTGCTGAAGGCGATCAGGCCTGCGGCTGACAGGAGGCTCAGCAGCACCAGGACTGGGGCCAGTATGCGGACCATTGGGATGGACACCCTGGAGATGAGACGCAAGGAGCCTAGTGGCTGTTACCAGATAAGCCAGAGTCTATGTCCTTTGGGGGTCCCAAGTACAGGCTGAGAAAGCCAATCCCTAGTGTGGAATTCAATTCAATGCAGCAAAGACTTGTGGGGGGTGTGGTGCAGAAGGGCGATATTTAGTGCTATTGGCTCTTGACAAACATTATTTAATTAGTGCAGACCCTGAAGCCAGGCTGTCTGGATTCAAACTCTAGCTCCACCACCTTCCTATACCTTGGGTAAGTGACTAAACCCCCAGAGTGTCAATTTCCTCCTTTGTAAAATGGCTGTGGTGAGGATCAAATGGGTCAGGATGTGTAAAGCACATAGTTCAGTGCCAGACACGTGCCAGGTACCATGTCAGTGTTAGTTGTTAAATTCCACAATCCCTGTGTAACTAGGTAGGAGTGGCCCAATTTCACACCGGAGAAACTGACACCTGAAGCAATGAGCGACTTGCCAGGTCATGCAGTGGTGTGCGGGGAAGTTCTCAGTGGCCTGCATCTGGGCTGGTGTCACTGGCACAGGCATATGGGGCATCCTGGCATTCTTACTGTGAGTCAAGCCATGTCCTTTATCTCTCCCAAGGAGATCAGAGGCACTAGGGACCACGATGTCCCATCAGCCTGTCTGGTGTGGGAGGGATCCCTGCTCCCGTTGCCAACCCCAGGATTCACTTTCAGCAGGATCTGAACCTGCCAGCAGCTGTCTGGATGTCGGTAGCCAAGTGCATTTACAACCCCCAAGAACCAATCCTTCAGGCTGGGACTCCAGTTGTAAGGAAAAAAATTGTTTTGTTTTGGATTCTGAGTTTTCATGCTTGGCACAGGGCTTAGTGCAAAGTATACAGGTAAAAGCCTCCGAACTGGGGGGGCCATCCCTGAGGCTGGGGCAGGGAGAGAGGTGGCGACTGGGACCCTGGTGGACCCTTCACCTTGGACAGGCAGCAGAGCTGCTGGCTCCTATAGTGCAAGCTGTCCACTGCTCAAGGGCCCCTGTGAGGGACCCTCTGTGCTGCAGGCTGTGGCCATGGCACGAGGATGTGTCTGCTTAGAGGAAAGACCATTGGGTTCCTATTTGCTCAAAGGCACCTTATGATTTAGTGATGGCCTGAAAGGTGATGTTGGTCACCTGGGGCTCACCTGGGCTTAGAGCTGCCGCTGCTGAGAGCTGGACTGGCATCCTCTGCTGAGGTGGAGTCCAGCTGCTTCGGGGGGCGGGAGCTCCCTGCAGGAGGAGAGGTCGCTGCATGAGGAGAGGTTGCTGCGTACTGAGAAGTTCTTTCGTGCCCGTACTGGGAAGTCCCTGGTAATGGAGTGGCCTCAGCCCCTGTCTTCCCATGCTTGGCTGTGGTTCCTGCTGGGTGGAGCCCAGGAGAAGCTACAAGTCCAAAAGCAATGCCTCAGCATCCTTCCTGACCCTTGTGTCCCAGCATCCCAGACCTCTGACCCTTGACCCCTGAACCCTAGCCTCTCTGGGACCCATTTCTCAGAACATCCCCAGCTAAAGGATATCCCAGTAAGCAAACAGATGTAGATGAAGCCATTCTGAGGAAGGAGACTGTAGATCAGACACACCCCACAGCTGTGTGTGATGTTCAGTCTCTTTCTGTGCCCACAGCCTGTTCCCTCTGTGGGGAGGTATAAGCACTCCCCTTCCCTGCTTCCATGACCCTTTCCAGTGACCATTCAGTGGACATCTTCCTGCCCTCCCTCTATAGTCACAGTTAATTGTCACCTCCTTCCTCACCAGAAGGACAGGTCCTCCCCTCCCCACCATGTGCCCCCTCCCCACCACCCATGCCTCAGTAAGGCCTTGACTTCCTTCTGCAGCCATGAGACCAAGAAGGGCAGGGTGGCAGGGATGAGTCCAGAGGTCAGGGCCCAACGCCTGGCCTTTCTGGCTTGCCCCCGAGACTCTGGATGGCACAGACAGAACACGAGCTTTGGGGTCAGGCTGTGACCACTTCCAGGCTCTGGCGCTTCCTGCGTGACCCTAAGCGTGTGACCTGACCCTAAGCTAGTGACCTAACCCTGCTGAGCCTGTACTTCCACAGCTGGACAACCCAGTTCCCAGGCTTGTGGGGACACCTAAGTGACCACAAAGTGGTCACAAAGTATTGTGTCTGGTTACAGGCAGGCACTCACTGGCTGCTTCTGTAAGAAGGGTGGCAAGGGACGGGGCAGAATTGCCATTCACTCACTCAATCCTGGGGGCTGGGTTTGCTGAGTTTTTGCCTTGGGCTGCAGGTGTGTTGTAACCAGAAGCTGGAAGGTGGGAGAAGGGGAGGGAGGACAGCAGGGTCCTAGAGGAAAGGGAGAGGCTGCTCTCAGGGGCGGCACCGCTCTGAATCCCTTTTCCTTCCTTGGGAGCAGCTGGCAGCTTTCCTATCCCCCACCTCAGCACAGAGCACTGCTGTCTTTCGCCTCGGCCAACCAGGAGCCACGTGGCGGGTTCCAGCAGATCCCTGGTCTTCTCCTTCTGCAGCCCCCTGGCCTCCCGCCTAGCTCAGACCCTCAGTTTCCCCTGTCCCCACCTGCCTCTCAGCCTGCTTCTTCCCTGCCACCCTTCACATTATGCCAGTTTTGTCTCAAAAGTCTGTGTTGGATCCCATCCCTCTCTGCCTGAGAACAGTGAGTGGCTCTCCATTGCCTATAAGCTGAAGCTCAAACTTTTTTTTTTTTTTTTGAGATGGAGTCTCGCTCTGTCGCCCAGGCTGGAGTGCAGTAGTGGGATCTCAGCTCACTGCAAGCTCCACCTCCCGGGTTCACGCCATTCTCCCAGCCTCTCAAGTAGCTGGGACCACGGGCGCCCGCCGCCACGCCCAGCTAATTTTTTGTATTTTTAGTAGAGATGGGGTTTCAACATGTTAGCCAGGATGGTCTCGATCTCCTGACCTGGTGATCTGCCTGCTTCGGCCTCCCAAAGTGCTGAGATTACAGGTGTGAACCGAAGTTCCAACTTTTTAGTATGCCTTTTGAGGCCTCTTAAACTCAGGCTTCAGGCTGGGCGTGGCGGCTCACACTTGGGCAACAAGAGCAAAATTTTGTCTCTAAAAAAAAAAAAGAAAAAAAAGCAAAGAACAAAACTCAGGCTTTGAACCACCTTGTCAACCTCGCCTCTTTCCCTGTTCAGTGCTCCAGCCATAGAGTTGTCCTCTATT
>NW_022329271.1:0-15787 GCF_002776525.5 Piliocolobus tephrosceles | reverse complement strand
AATAGAGGACAACTCTATGGCTGGAGCACTGAACAGGGAAAGAGGCGCGGTTGACAAGGTGGTTCAAAGCCTGAGTTTTGTTCTTTGCTTTTTTTTCTTTTTTTTTTTAGAGACAAAATTTTGCTCTTGTTGCCCAAGTGTGAGCCGCCACGCCCAGCCTGAAGCCTGAGTTTAAGAGGCCTCAAAAGGCATACTAAAAAGTTGGAACTTCGGTTCACACCTGTAATCTCAGCACTTTGGGAGGCCGAAGCAGGCAGATCACCAGGTCAGGAGATCGAGACCATCCTGGCTAACATGTTGAAACCCCATCTCTACTAAAAATACAAAAAATTAGCTGGGCGTGGCGGCGGGCGCCCGTGGTCCCAGCTACTTGAGAGGCTGGGAGAATGGCGTGAACCTGGGAGGTGGAGCTTGCAGTGAGCTGAGATCCCACTACTGCACTCCAGCCTGGGCGACAGAGCGAGACTCCATCTCAAAAAAAAAAAAAAAAGTTTGAGCTTCAGCTTATAGGCAATGGAGAGCCACTCACTGTTCTCAGGCAGAGAGGGATGGGATCCAACACAGACTTTTGAGACAAAACTGGCATAATGTGAAGGGTGGCAGGGAAGAAGCAGGCTGAGAGGCAGGTGGGGACAGGGGAAACTGAGGGTCTGAGCTAGGCGGGAGGCCAGGGGGCTGCAGAAGGAGAAGACCAGGGATCTGCTGGAACCCGCCACGTGGCTCCTGGTTGGCCGAGGCGAAAGACAGCAGTGCTCTGTGCTGAGGTGGGGGATAGGAAAGCTGCCAGCTGCTCCCAAGGAAGGAAAAGGGATTCAGAGCGGTGCCGCCCCTGAGAGCAGCCTCTCCCTTTCCTCTAGGACCCTGCTGTCCTCCCTCCCCTTCTCCCACCTTCCAGCTTCTGGTTACAACACACCTGCAGCCCAAGGCAAAAACTCAGCAAACCCAGCCCCCAGGATTGAGTGAGTGAATGGCAATTCTGCCCCGTCCCTTGCCACCCTTCTTACAGAAGCAGCCAGTGAGTGCCTGCCTGTAACCAGACACAATACTTTGTGACCACTTTGTGGTCACTTAGGTGTCCCCACAAGCCTGGGAACTGGGTTGTCCAGCTGTGGAAGTACAGGCTCAGCAGGGTTAGGTCACTAGCTTAGGGTCAGGTCACACGCTTAGGGTCACGCAGGAAGCGCCAGAGCCTGGAAGTGGTCACAGCCTGACCCCAAAGCTCGTGTTCTGTCTGTGCCATCCAGAGTCTCGGGGGCAAGCCAGAAAGGCCAGGCGTTGGGCCCTGACCTCTGGACTCATCCCTGCCACCCTGCCCTTCTTGGTCTCATGGCTGCAGAAGGAAGTCAAGGCCTTACTGAGGCATGGGTGGTGGGGAGGGGGCACATGGTGGGGAGGGGAGGACCTGTCCTTCTGGTGAGGAAGGAGGTGACAATTAACTGTGACTATAGAGGGAGGGCAGGAAGATGTCCACTGAATGGTCACTGGAAAGGGTCATGGAAGCAGGGAAGGGGAGTGCTTATACCTCCCCACAGAGGGAACAGGCTGTGGGCACAGAAAGAGACTGAACATCACACACAGCTGTGGGGTGTGTCTGATCTACAGTCTCCTTCCTCAGAATGGCTTCATCTACATCTGTTTGCTTACTGGGATATCCTTTAGCTGGGGATGTTCTGAGAAATGGGTCCCAGAGAGGCTAGGGTTCAGGGGTCAAGGGTCAGAGGTCTGGGATGCTGGGACACAAGGGTCAGGAAGGATGCTGAGGCATTGCTTTTGGACTTGTAGCTTCTCCTGGGCTCCACCCAGCAGGAACCACAGCCAAGCATGGGAAGACAGGGGCTGAGGCCACTCCATTACCAGGGACTTCCCAGTACGGGCACGAAAGAACTTCTCAGTACGCAGCAACCTCTCCTCATGCAGCGACCTCTCCTCCTGCAGGGAGCTCCCGCCCCCCGAAGCAGCTGGACTCCACCTCAGCAGAGGATGCCAGTCCAGCTCTCAGCAGCAGCAGCTCTAAGCCCAGGTGAGCCCCAGGTGACCAACATCACCTTTCAGGCCATCACTAAATCATAAGGTGCCTTTGAGCAAATAGGAACCCAATGGTCTTTCCTCTAAGCAGACACATCCTCGTGCCATGGCCACAGCCTGCAGCACAGAGGGTCCCTCACAGGGGCCCTTGAGCAGTGGACAGCTTGCACTATAGGAGCCAGCAGCTCTGCTGCCTGTCCAAGGTGAAGGGTCCACCAGGGTCCCAGTCGCCACCTCTCTCCCTGCCCCAGCCTCAGGGATGGCCCCCCCAGTTCGGAGGCTTTTACCTGTATACTTTGCACTAAGCCCTGTGCCAAGCATGAAAACTCAGAATCCAAAACAAAACAATTTTTTTCCTTACAACTGGAGTCCCAGCCTGAAGGATTGGTTCTTGGGGGTTGTAAATGCACTTGGCTACCGACATCCAGACAGCTGCTGGCAGGTTCAGATCCTGCTGAAAGTGAATCCTGGGGTTGGCAACGGGAGCAGGGATCCCTCCCACACCAGACAGGCTGATGGGACATCGTGGTCCCTAGTGCCCTCTGATCTCCTTGGGAGAGATAAAGGACATGGCTTGACTCACAGTAAGAATGCCAGGATGCCCCATATGCCTGTGCCAGTGACACCAGCCCAGATGCAGGCCACTGAGAACTTCCCCGCACACCACTGCATGACCTGGCAAGTCGCTCATTGCTTCAGGTGTCAGTTTCTCCGGTGTGAAATTGGGCCACTCCTACCTAGTTACACAGGGATTGTGGAATTTAACAACTAACACTGACATGGTACCTGGCACGTGTCTGGCACTGAACTATGTGCTTTACACATCCTGACCCATTTGATCCTCACCACAGCCATTTTACAAAGGAGGAAATTGACACTCTGGGGGTTTAGTCACTTACCCAAGGTATAGGAAGGTGGTGGAGCTAGAGTTTGAATCCAGACAGCCTGGCTTCAGGGTCTGCACTAATTAAATAATGTTTGTCAAGAGCCAATAGCACTAAATATCGCCCTTCTGCACCACACCCCCCACAAGTCTTTGCTGCATTGAATTGAATTCCACACTAGGGATTGGCTTTCTCAGCCTGTACTTGGGACCCCCAAAGGACATAGACTCTGGCTTATCTGGTAACAGCCACTAGGCTCCTTGCGTCTCATCTCCAGGGTGTCCATCCCAATGGTCCGCATACTGGCCCCAGTCCTGGTGCTGCTGAGCCTCCTGTCAGCCGCAGGCCTGATCGCCTTCAGCAGCCACCTGCTCCTGTGGAGAAAGGAAGGTGAGCAAAGGTGGGTGGCAGGAAGGTGGGAGGCTCACTGGACTAGGGACCTCGCTGAGACCTGCAGCTCCTCATCTAGCCCCGGAAAGACCCTGTGGGTCTCAGCGTGTCTGTCTGAAATATGGGCATCAGTAGCTGTGGCCTCCCTTCTGAAGGAGCCACGAGGTAATCAACATTAGGAAAGCAATTCACAAGGGGAAATGGGAGAATGAAGGATTCTCAGCTTCTTCCTGCCTGTCCGAACTGATCAAGCGCTTCTCTACCTGTTGATTCCAAGGAATTCATGGCCAGCTCCTTGTGTGGGAACCAACTGCCAGGGGCAATGCAGGACCAAGCACTGGAACTTGAGCAGGACAGACATTGTAACCCCACTCCTGCCACTGGGTCTCTAGAGCTGCTCAGTCCCTTCCATAGGCTGGGGCTCAAATCCCAGCTCTGCCACTTTTCAGCTGTGTGAGCTCAGGCAAGTCATCTACCTGCCCTAAGCCTCATTGATCTCAAATCACAGATATACATCAAACAGAAATAGAATACAAGTCACAAATGTAATTCAAAACTTTTGAATAGTCACATGAAAAAGAGTACAAAGAAATGAGTGCAGTTAAGTGTATTTTATTTTATTTTAATTACTTTTTTTTTAGAGATAGGGTCTCACTCTGTCGCCCAGGCTGGAGTGCAGTGGTGTGATCATGGCTCACTGCAGCCTTGAACTCCAGGGCTCAAGCGATCCTCCTGCCTCAGCCTCCCGAGTAACTAGAACTACAGGCATGAGCCACTAAGCCCAATCTAGTGAAGTTAATTTTAATAATGTACTTTATTTACCCCAATATATCCAAAACATTCTTATTTTGATATGGAATCAATATGAAAATATCAATGATACATATTCTCCTTTCATATTTTTCATATTGAGCCATCAAAACCCAGTCTAATGTAAAATAGTCACATTTCCGTGCCTGATGGCCATGTGTGGCTCCTGGCCGCTGTGCTGGATGGCAAAGACCAAAAGGATTAACCAAAATCTCAGTACTAAGAGCTACCATGTGCCAGGCACTATCCCCAGCTTATCTTGCTTATCCCCTTTAATCTCGTCCACACTGTGGAGTACACCCATTTTCCAGAGGGAGAAGCTGAGGCACAGAGTGGTTAAGCAGCTTGCCCTTTGTTTGCATAGCTAGGAAGTGATGAAGCCAGGAAGATAATCACAATGTCGTCCCCGTGGAGGTGGCCATGGGGGAATCCTGGGCCCGCTTTCCATCTCTTCCATGTGGCTCCTAGGAGGAAATGTGGGCTTTGTCCAGGTCCCCTCTGAGGAATCCAGGGTGGGAGCATTCCTGGTCACAACCTCAGAGCCACTTAGCACCTTGCCTCCCAAACTTTGATTGCCAGCTAGCAGCTGCGGCAACCCTTGGTAGCCTGTCAGAAATACAGACCCTCAGACTCTCACCTCAGCCTACTGTATTAGACTCGGCACTGTATGAAAATGTCCAGGGGGTCCTGTGTTCACACTAAGGCTTAAGTAGCAGTGACCTTAGCACACAGATTTATTTTCCCAGCCAGTTTCTGACCCTCATGAGATCATCTCCATGCACTGATCTCGGAAGACTGGGTCATTCCCAAGGGGCTGAGCTGGAAGGGGCTCTTCTGCCCATCTGGCTGCCTCCTCCCTCTGGGAGGCCCCTGCTCCCTTGTGCAAGGGGCCGGTACGCCTTTCTGGGCTGAGCTCCAGGCCATTCCCAGCTACACCTGGCTTCAAGGAGCTCCTGCTTCTACATCTCTTTCAGCTCGACAGGCCATGGAGACACAGAGGAACGAGAAGGTCCACCTCCCACACTTGGTAAGGACAGAGGCAAAGGGAAGCCCAAGCTCAGATCCCCTTGGGGCTGGAAGTCAAGATTTCTGGGCTCTGCTTCTGTAACTTCCTACCTGGGCCTGCATGCCTGACCTAGAGGCAGCGCTCGCTCCCCATCTTGGAGGAATCTCTGTGAGCCCCAAGACCAGCCCTTCAGGGTGTGAGCCAGAGTGCCCGGGGGGGACTCACAGGTGGGAACCTGATTTCCCGCCAGGTGCCAGGCAGGGCGGGCACCAGGAGCCATGTGAGCATCTTCTCCAGGCGCCTTCTTTCCATGCCTCCTTTTATAATCACAGAACATCGGAGCTGGATCCAGAGGAAGCCTTTGAGATCTCTAGCCCAACCTTTCTCTCAGATTAAAGCAAATTCCCTTTCAGAATGCGCAGGGGTCAGGGAGCTGTTAGAGACGCACTCTCCAGGGCTCCAGCCCCAGCTGAACCCTCCAGGGGTGTGGTCCAGGGACTCTGGCAGTGCTACAGACTCTAGTGGGCTTTTACAAAAGATGAAACTGAGGCCCAGAGAGGGTAAAGGTCTTGCCCATGGTCACACAGCAGGTGGTGGCCCAAATAGAAAACAGGACCCAGATTTCTTGACTCCCTGCTCTTCTCTTTCCAGAACTCCCTGGTGTTTTCTCTGAGCCTTCCTTGGCTCTGAGACCAAGGTGACATGGCTGCCCTAGGACCCAGGCTGAGGGTGGTGCTCAGGGGACCAGGGGCAAGAGAATAAGGGTCCCTGTGCCCATTGTCTGGAGCAGGGAACCTGCCCTAAGGCTACTGCTGCAAGAAGAGACTGTGCCCTCCGAGGCCAGCACTCCAATGGAGGGGGCTGCAGCATCGCACTTTAGGAAACAGAAGCTGCCCCGGCCCCTCCTCCCTCCGCTGTTTACTGAGATGCCTCCACTCCATTCCTTTAAACACAAGGGCAGGAAAGCGGGGCTACCACTGCCTTCTTTCCTGGCGCCAGTGAGGACAAAAGACTCAGGCCTGGTCCCCCCAAGGATGGTCTGGGGTGGAAATGGGACTTTGGGCTGTGGCTTAGGAAGCAGCTGTTGTGTCAGGAAGCTCAACAGGGCCAAAGGTAGTGGAGGGGAGTAAGGGAAAAGTCATGGAGACACATGGATGGACGGATGGTGGGTGCCACTGGCTGCCTCCACTTCCGGCCTCCTGGCTCTGTGGCCTGGGGCCTGGGTCTCACCCCACCTAGCTCCAGAAGAGGGGCTGGGGTCCGAGGATGCTGAGAGCGCCCGTACCAGCCACAGCTCCCATGCTACTGCCTTCTGGCAACCCTGGGAAGGGCTGCTTTGGGCTTTTTCCTGCCTGAGGCACCTGACCCTGGCTCTGCTGAAGAGGGAGGGGACAGGAAGTGGCCCAGGGCCAGCAGGCGGAAGGTCTCTAGGGGCAGCCCGTTGTTGAGGGAAAGATGGAACCAAGAGGGTCAGAGGCAAGAACCTTGTAAACACGATCAGGTGGGAGCTTCTGCTTTTTCTTAAATATTTCCCTTGTGGCATCTCCATAAGTTTTAGCAGAGTCTGGAGATGGAATTGAAGGGCTTTGGGGTTTTCTTTGCCCACATTCAGGTCAAAGAGGGAGGGGGATGCATTACTCATACTCTGAGAGAGCTTCACAGGGGTGTGAAAACCCTCAGGGAAGTGTTAGGGGTCAGACCAGCATTTTCTTTCCCAAAGAGATCTTGCTAGAAGGATTGCCATCCATCCATTCATGTCAGAGGCTTTATATACGCCATTGAATCCTCATCATTCCCACACGAGGTAGAGATTATTATCCCCCTCATTTTGCAGATGAAGAAATAGAGAGAAAAGGGAACTTGCCCACAGTGACCCAGCCTGAAAGAGACAGAACTGGGGAAACTGACAGGTCTATGGGGCCAGCTGCAGAGCCCTCTGTGTCCTCCACCCTGCTGCACTGAAGTACAAGGGGTTTGAGGAATGGAGCCAAGCTCACAACCCAAGATTCCTCCCCCAGACTCAGGAGAAAGACCCTGGGACAGCTGCAGACTCTCGCTCCTGGAAACGAATAGCCTGCTAAGCTCCCATCAGAACTCAACCCAGCTTCCCAAGACTTTCCTCTTTCTTTACTACGTTTATTACTAGTACCTAGAAACAGGGGCTCTGATATATATCTTGCATATTTAGCAACCCAGAAAATGCCTCTGTGCTTGCTGGAACAGGGTCGATCGTCCACAGTGGAGGCAGAGGGGCAGGGGAGAGATGGAATCACACCAGACTTACGGTAGTGGGCCTGGCTGCTGCCTACTACTGTGTGTGGTTTGGCCTCTGCACTGAGAGGCTCTTTCCTCAAACTCGGTCACCCTGGAACAGGTGACGCTTCTGTAGTTGCTGGTGGTCCAGGGTCAGCAGTGGCTGGGTTATAACCAGATTGCAAAGCTGTAAATATGGACTCATGGGTGTGATGTCAGGAGTCCTCTGGTGTAGCCCCAGGTCTGCCCTGCACCAAGGCCCCCTCTGTCTTCACCATGGGCAGGGCTACGAGGGACAAGGGCCCTGAGTGGCAGCATTTGGGAGTTGCCTTACCCCTCCCAGTGCCCCCATCCACCACCCACATTTCCCCCAAAGAATTCTGCTCTAATCCTTGTCTCCAGAAGGCTGAAGATGTCATCCTGTGTTTCTTTCTTTTCTTTAGTTTTTTTGTTTGTTTGTTTGTTTGTCTGTTTTTTGTTTTCTGTTTTTGAGACAGTCTCACTCTGTCGTCCAGGCTGGAGTGCAGTGGTGCCATCTCGGCTCACTGCAAGCTCCGCCTCCCATGTTCACGCCATTCTCCTGCCTCAGCCTGCTGAGTAGCTGGGACTACAGGCGCCCGCCACTATGCCCAGCTAATTTTTTGTATTTTTTAGTAGAGGCGAGGTTTCTTTAGCCAGGTTGGTCTCGATCTCCTGACCTCGTGAACTGCCCGCCTTGGCCTCCCAGAGAGTCTTTAGTATATTTTTTATCTTTTTAATTTAAAGTTTTAGAGAAACAGGGTCTCACTATGTTGCCCAGGTTGGTCTCAAATTGGCGGGCTCAAGCAGTCCTCCAGCCTCAGCCTCCCAAAGTGTTGGAATTACAGGCGAGAGCCACCACACCCAGCCTTCATCTCGGCATTTCTAACAAGAGATGGCTCAAACATCTACCTCTGCCCCCATCCCCAGAAGCTAGGTATTGGGTGAAGCTGGGGCTTGGTTAGCAGACCACGGACACCAAGCCCAAGAGAAATGTGTCACACACCCTGCCAGGATGGCAGCAGGGTATAGGGAAAGAGCTTGGGTCTGCAGTCAGACAGTCTCCGGTATGAGTCCCAGCTCAGCCATTTGCCAGCTGTGTGATGTCAAGCAGATTGCACTACCTTTCTGAGCCCTGTTGCCATAGCTCACATGGTTGTAAATAGGAAAGAGTGAGATGATATACCCCATAGATGCCCAAAAAATGGGAGCTTCTTTCTCTGGCATCGGGAGTCTTGGCTGGGGACCTTGGCCGGCTCCAGCCTCTGCTCTGCCCACCTGCCAGGGCAAGGCCTGAGATGGATAGGCCTGGCGTTCCTGATCTGAGGACCCATGGGAACAGCCAGGCCCGGGTCAGAATAGGGGCCTCCCCACTGATCTTGGGCTACCTCTCTCTTCCCTGGGCCATGGTCCCCTCATCTGATGGATAATGGATTGCTCAGACCCATTATCTCATGTGCCCCTTGTTATTCGATGTATCTCTGGCATGTTCAACTCTGCTTTCTCCTGGCCTGTTACAAAGAACCTGCAGCCTGCATGATCTTTCTGCTTTAAAGGATAGAAAATAATGAAAACAAATCAGTCATTCCAGAAGTTCTTGTTGGTTGAGTGGTAGGATGCTATTATGAATATTACAATCCCAAAGGACAAATTCTTACCTAGTTTTACAGCTGAGGAAACTGAGCTTCAGAGAGGTGAGACAGCTTATCCTTCTTTGGACAAGGCAGGAAGGAAGTGGCAGAGGCACGCAGGAGCTTAATATTCTCCCCTCCCAGGACCTCCCTGCCTTGCCAACCCCTCCCACGTTTCCCTCCCCTTGCTTGGGCTTGGCTGGGCTCATAGACTATCCCTGCTGCCAAGAACAGGCTGTTCTGACCAAGTGTCTGTTACAGCCACTGGAGAATGGCCGGGACACAGAGGACGCCGTGATCAACATTGCAGGGTCCATGGGGCCTCTCACCATCCCCGAGCCCTCTCCCAGCCTCTTCACAGAGATCCAGTATCTAAGCCAGGTATGGACAGAAGAGCCCTGGGAGGGGAGGGGCTGCAGAGCCACCTTGCCTGCCTCCACTCTGACGATTGGAGGAAGTGGAAGAAGGCCTTTTCCTCAGCATCTGCTCCCCAAACCCCACACCCCCGCATTCACCCACCTTCCCCATCACAGCCACAGCCCTAGCCCATTTCACCAGGGAAACCAGGGCTTTTGACCTCACATCCTCTTTTTTCCGGTCCAGAAAATTCCTGAATAGCTTGTGGGGAGTCACAGCTGACAGTGCTGTGGGCTGGCAGGAGGCCACAATTGCACCAGAACCCAGCCTGGGGCCTTGAGGGCACCCCGGGGGAGGGATGGATTGGGGTCATGAGAGGCCATGAATCAAAGCCTGGGAGTTCTGGGGAGGAGAAGTTGTTAGGTCCTGTGCCCCTGCAGATGGATGGAGGGCTGGAATTTGTGGAAAAGGCTGGGTGGACACAGCAGCTACCTGGGGACCACTCCTCACACCCCCTACCCCTTCATTTGGGTTCTGCTCTCCAAACCCCACTGTTGTCTTTACAGACTACAGAGGAAGAGGAAGCCCCTTCCCAGGCCCCCGAAGGGGACGTGATCTCGATGCCTCCCCTCCACACATCTGAGGAGGAGCTGGGTTTCTCGAAGTGTGTCTCAGTGTAGGGCAGGAGGCCCTCCTGGCCAGACCAGCCGTGAAGCAGTGTGGCTGGCTGGATCAGCACTGATTCCCGAAAGCTTTCCACCTCAGCCTCAGAGTCCAGCTGCCCGGAATCCAGGCTCTCCCAACCCTCCCCAGGCTCTCCTCCTGCATGCTCCAGCCTGACCTAGAAGTGTTCATCAGCCCTGGAGCTCAGAGCGGTGGCCTTGACTTTCCAGCTGGAGACTGGGACATCCCTGATAGGTTCACATCCCTGGGCAGGGCACCAGGATGCTGACCCTCAGCAGGGCCAGGCAAGGCTCAGTGGATCTGTTCTGAGTTTCTATCTGCCACAAACTCTCCTGGGCCTCACGCCCAGTGTCGGACCCTGCCTTCCTCCCGCTCCAGACCCCACCTTGTCCTCCCTCCCTGGTGTCCTCAGACTCAGTCCTGCGGTCTCCTGCATCAGCTGGTGATGACGAGGAGCATGCTGGGGTGAGACTGGGATTCTGGCTCCTCTTCGAACCCCCTGCATGCCAGCCCTTCAGGAAACCTGTGAAAAACGTGATTCCTGCGCCCACCAAGACCCACCAAAACCATCTCTGGGACTTGGTGCAGGACTCTGAATTTCTAACAATGCCCAGTGACTGTCACACTTGAGTTTGAGGACCAGCGGGCCTGATGAACGCTCGGACCCCTCCAGCTTAGAGTCTGCATTTGGGCTGTGACGTCCCCCACCTGCCCCCATAAGATCTGCTCTGTCCATGACCCCATGACCCAGCTGGGCACTCCCCTGAGGCCTGCCTAAGTCCAAGCCTGGGTCAGGAGCACATTGCAGGGATAAGCCCAGAACCAGCAAAGAGTAGTTGCCTTTCCATTCGCCCTCCCTGGCCACGCCTTCTTGCCTTTGGAAAAATGATAAAGAAAACCTTGGCTCCTTCCTTGTCCAGAAAGGGCTACTTGCCTATGGGTTCTGGTGGCTAGAGAGAAGAGTAGGAAACCAGAGTGCGTGTGGGTGTCTAACACGGAGGAGAGTAGGAACAGGGCGGATACCTGAAGGTGACTCCAAGTCCAGCCCCCTGGAGGAGGGGTCAGGGGGTGGGGGTAAAGTAGCACAACTACTATTTTTTTTCCCTTTTCTATTATTATTGTTTTTTAAGACAGAATCTCGCTCTGCCACCCAGGCTGGAGTGCAGTGGATCTGCAACCTCCGCCTCCTGCATTCAAGTGATTCTCCTGCCTCAGCCTCCCGAGTAGCTGGGATTACAGGCACGCACCACCACACCTGGCTAATTTTTGTATTTTTAGTAGAGACAGGGTTTCACCATGTTGGCCAGGCTGGTCTCGAACTCCTGACCTCATATGATCCTCCTGCTTCAGTCTCCCAAATTACTGGGATTACAGGCGTGAGCCACTGCACCTGGCCCTATTTCCTTTAAAAAGTGAAATTAAGAGTTGTTCGGCATGCAAAACTTGCAAAGATGGAGAGGAAAAAGAAAAGGAAGAAAAAATGTCACCCATTGTCTCACCAGAGACTATCATTATTTCATTTTGTTGTATTTCCTTCCACTCTTTTCTTCTCCACATAATTTGCCGGTGTTCTTTTTACAGAGCAATTATCTTGTATATACAACTTTGTATCCTGCCCTTTCCACTTTATTGTTCCATCACTTTATTCCAGCACTTCTCTGTGTTTTACAGACCTTTTTATAAATAAAATGTTCATCAGCTGCATATTCCATCCTATCAGTGTGTCTCAATTTATTTAACCAATTCTTTATCACTTGATATTTTAATTTGCTTCCATTTTCGCTATTGTAGATAAGTGTGGGTGAATCTTTGCCTGAGGCTTTATCTGCATTGGGAGATTTCTTTCTCTTTCTCTTTCCTGTTTTTTTTTTTTTTTTTTTTTGAGACAGATTCTTGTTCTGTCGTCCAGGCTGGAGTTGAGTGATGGGATCTCCGCTCACTGCAACCTTCATCTCCCTGGCTCAAGCCATTCTCCTGCCTCAACCTCCCAAGTAGCTGGGACTACAGGCATCTACCGCCATGCCCCGCTAATTTTCTGATTTTTAGTAGAGACGGGATTTCACCATGTTGGCCAGGTCTTGAACTCCTGACCTCAAGTGATCTGCCTGCCTCGGCCTCCCAAAGTGCTGGGATTACAGGCATGAGCCACTGCACCCGGCCGGGAGATTTCTTAAAGAAGGATTTGCATGCGTGGTAGTGCCAGGTCATAGGGAGTGAACGTTTTTGAAGTGACTGATACCTCTTGCTAAACAGCTTTCTGGAGTGGCAGCACCAATTTCACTCCCGCCAGACCCTTGCAATCAATGTTTCTTAAAGTCCTCTGCACCTGTCCCTGCTGGAAAGGCAGGAGAAACCGTTCAATAATGGCCCTGTGGTCAGAACCTCAAGGGCCTGGGGTACTGGGTGGAGGTGGAACTGGTCTGATGACGCAAGAACAGCTCAACAGAAGGTGCCAGCCTGTGCCCGAGGCCCCTGCACTGGGGTTGCACCAAGTACCTTCTCCTGGTGGACAGTGAGCTCCCAGGCCCGAGCTCTGTGTGCTGCACCCAGGCTCCAGGCACTGTGTGTACCAAGGTGTTTGGGACATAGGGAGCAGCAAGTTTCAGATGGTCCCAAATCTTCTGCTGGGACCTAGGCACACACACTGTCAGAATGCACCCTAGAAGGGCATCAAAAGCAGGCTTCCCCCATGAAAAATCCCTTGGCTGAGGTTTCCCTGGAAGGAAAGAACCCTCCTGTCCTCTGAATCTCTCCTCATCTACTGGAGCCAGGGCTTCCTGGGAACCAGGAGGCGGTCAGCTGGGCCATCCCACTCCCATTCCTTGCCCATTCGCAGACTAGGCTAAATCAATTGACATCGTTTGAGAGGCAGAGTTCTCTCCTGGACAACCTAGGATTGCCATCCGTGGAATTCCAAGTTTCAGCAAATTTATGAGACATGCAAATATTACTCAGAGACACTCTCTTATTCTCACAGTACCACCAAGAGGTCCCAGCTCCCTCCTGACAGGTAGGGGAGAAAGACCACTCCCTTACCAGTTGCCACTTTGCAATCCCCCATTTTGATACACCTTGGTTTTATGTTTGTACTCGAATACTCAGATCTGCAGTCTTTGGTATTTACGTGAGATTCTATTCATTCCCCTTAAACAAAAAGAAGCAAAAAGTCACTGCTCATCTATCCTGAGAATGAGAGTTTCCAGTTTGGAGACTTTTCCTGGGAGGTAAAACTTCAGAAAAAAATGGAGGAACATTGAAGAATTGCAAACATTTAGTTTTGCCAAATTAGGATAGTAAATATAACAAAAATAACAAACTATCATTTACCAGTCCAGCTATTTCCTTAAAAGAAACTTTTTTTTTTAAGATGGAGTTTTTGCTCTGTCGCCCAGGCTGGGGTACAATGGCACAATCTTGCTCATTGCAACCTCCACCTCCTGGGTTCAAGCTATTCTCCTGCCTTCCAAGTAGCTGGGACTACAGGTGTGCACCACCATGCCCGGGTAATTTTTGTATTCTTAGTAGAGACAAGGTTTCACCACGTTGACCATGCTGGTCTCAAACTCTTGACATCAGGTGATCCACCCGCCTCGGTCTCCCAGAGTTCTGGGATTACAGGTGTGAGCCACTGCACCGGGCCAAAAAGAAACATTTTAACACCAAAATGGATTATTTAAGGCCTCTTTTCCCCACCTTACTCTTAACAAATAATTGGATATTATGATTCTAATCCCTTGAGGTCTATTAAGGAGAAATTTGTAAATTCATCCAGGAAGTAGGCGAGGGAGGTGCATCTGGGGGAAAGAAAACAGAAACAGAGAAGGTGGAAAGCGCCTAAGACATGCAAGGGGCTGTGATGTGCTTTGGGGGAATCTTCCCAGGAGCAGGGAAGAGCTGCCAGTATCACTTCAAGGTGTGGCAAGCAAGCACCTTGAGCTGACAGCTGGGACGACTCCATGGGGCTGGATGTGAGTGCCGAGGCCCTGAGTCTGAAGCAGAGCAGCAGATCTGCCCATCTGCAATGACACACAGGCTGGGACAGAAGAGACAAAACCAGTGGCCCTTTCCTTACTGTGTTTTTTGCCTTTTTTTGGGGGGGGTTGACTAAGTTCTATTTTTGTTTTCTCATGCCATTCTTTCTCCTTCTACAGTTTGGAGGTTATAGCCTCTATTTTGAATCTTGAACTTTGTATCATACATAGATTTTCAACAAAGACTACAGTTAATATCCTCACAATCCTTAATGTTTCTTTGAATAATGTAGGATTCCCAAACCCTTTAACTCCCATCACTCCCTCCTATCTTGCAGACCATTTTCTTCCAGTTTTTAATTCTGTCCTTTCTCTCTTTCTTTTTTTTCCAACTGGACATCGTTGTTAATTACTATTTTTAACAGCTTTATTAAGGTATAACTGGGGACGGGCACATTGGGTCATGCCTGTAATCCCAGCACTTTGGGGGACTGAGGCTGGCGGATCACCTGAAGTCAGGTGTTTGAGAGCAGTCTGGCCAACATGGTGAAACCCCATCTCCACTAAAAATAAAAAATTAGCAGGGCATGGTGGTTCATGCCGGTAATCCCAGTTATTCAGGAGGCTGAGGCGGGAGAATCGCTTGAAACCGGGAGGTGGAGGTTGCAGTGAGCCCAGATCGCACCAGTGCACTCCAGCCTGGACAACAAGAGTAAAACTGTCTCAAAAAAAAAAAAAAAAAAAAAAGTATAATTGGCATTCAATAAATTGCACGTGTTTAGATTATACTATTGGATAAGTTTTGTATTATGTATATACCTGTGAAACAGTCACCACAATCAAGATAATGAATATATCCATCACCCCTAAAAGTTTTCTTCTGCCCCTTCGTAATCCTGCCTCACTCCCATCCTCATTCACCAGTCGATGGGCATTTGGGTTCTCTCCAGTCTGGGACTATAATAAATGGAGCTGCTATGAATACTCATGTGCAAGTCTTTGCGTGCTATCACTTATCTTGGGTAAATACCTCGGAGTGGAACATCTGGGCCATGTGGTAGGTATATGCTCATGCTTTCCAAAGTGGTCATAATATTTTGCATTCCCACCAGCCATGTAGGAGAAAATTCCAGTTCCTCCACTGACACTCGCTACTGTCAGCCTTTTTCATTTTAACCATTCTAATAATTGTATAAACTGCACCAAAATTATAGCTTTAATTTGTATCTCCCTGATAACTAATGACTTTGAGCATCTTTTTGTGTGCTAATTTGCCATCCATTTATCTTCTTTGGTGAAATTTCTGTTCAAATATTTTGTCTATTTTTATTGAGTTTTGAGAGCTCTTCATATATTCTAGGAATAAATCCTTCATTAACTATGTGATTTACAGATATCTTCTCCCAGTGTGTGACTTGTCTTTTCATTCTCTTAAAAAGGTCTTAGCTTACTGCACTGAAAAAGGGGAAAAACAATGTCTTTCACAGAGCAGAAGTTTGACATTTTGATGAAGTTCAGTGTGTCAATTCTTTCTTTTACGGATCATGCTTTTTGGTGTTGTATCTAAAAAAATCTTTGCCTAACCCAAGGTCATAAAGATTTTCTCCTATGTTTTCTTCTAGAAGTGTTATAGCTTTAGGTTTTACATTTAGACTTGTGATTGAACTTGAGTTAATTTTCATATGTGTGTGAGTATGAGTTGAACAACTTTTTCTTCTTCTTCTTCTTCTTCTTCTTCTTCTTCTTCTTCTTCTTCTT
>NW_022329270.1:0-15787 GCF_002776525.5 Piliocolobus tephrosceles | reverse complement strand
AAGAAGAAGAAGAAGAAGAAGAAGAAGAAGAAGAAGAAGAAGAAGAAAAAGTTGTTCAACTCATACTCACACACATATGAAAATTAACTCAAGTTCAATCACAAGTCTAAATGTAAAACCTAAAGCTATAACACTTCTAGAAGAAAACATAGGAGAAAATCTTTATGACCTTGGGTTAGGCAAAGATTTTTTTAGATACAACACCAAAAAGCATGATCCGTAAAAGAAAGAATTGACACACTGAACTTCATCAAAATGTCAAACTTCTGCTCTGTGAAAGACATTGTTTTTCCCCTTTTTCAGTGCAGTAAGCTAAGACCTTTTTAAGAGAATGAAAAGACAAGTCACACACTGGGAGAAGATATCTGTAAATCACATAGTTAATGAAGGATTTATTCCTAGAATATATGAAGAGCTCTCAAAACTCAATAAAAATAGACAAAATATTTGAACAGAAATTTCACCAAAGAAGATAAATGGATGGCAAATTAGCACACAAAAAGATGCTCAAAGTCATTAGTTATCAGGGAGATACAAATTAAAGCTATAATTTTGGTGCAGTTTATACAATTATTAGAATGGTTAAAATGAAAAAGGCTGACAGTAGCGAGTGTCAGTGGAGGAACTGGAATTTTCTCCTACATGGCTGGTGGGAATGCAAAATATTATGACCACTTTGGAAAGCATGAGCATATACCTACCACATGGCCCAGATGTTCCACTCCGAGGTATTTACCCAAGATAAGTGATAGCACGCAAAGACTTGCACATGAGTATTCATAGCAGCTCCATTTATTATAGTCCCAGACTGGAGAGAACCCAAATGCCCATCGACTGGTGAATGAGGATGGGAGTGAGGCAGGATTACGAAGGGGCAGAAGAAAACTTTTAGGGGTGATGGATATATTCATTATCTTGATTGTGGTGACTGTTTCACAGGTATATACATAATACAAAACTTATCCAATAGTATAATCTAAACACGTGCAATTTATTGAATGCCAATTATACTTTTTTTTTTTTTTTTTTTTTTGAGACAGTTTTACTCTTGTTGTCCAGGCTGGAGTGCACTGGTGCGATCTGGGCTCACTGCAACCTCCACCTCCCGGTTTCAAGCGATTCTCCCGCCTCAGCCTCCTGAATAACTGGGATTACCGGCATGAACCACCATGCCCTGCTAATTTTTTATTTTTAGTGGAGATGGGGTTTCACCATGTTGGCCAGACTGCTCTCAAACACCTGACTTCAGGTGATCCGCCAGCCTCAGTCCCCCAAAGTGCTGGGATTACAGGCATGACCCAATGTGCCCGTCCCCAGTTATACCTTAATAAAGCTGTTAAAAATAGTAATTAACAACGATGTCCAGTTGGAAAAAAAAGAAAGAGAGAAAGGACAGAATTAAAAACTGGAAGAAAATGGTCTGCAAGATAGGAGGGAGTGATGGGAGTTAAAGGGTTTGGGAATCCTACATTATTCAAAGAAACATTAAGGATTGTGAGGATATTAACTGTAGTCTTTGTTGAAAATCTATGTATGATACAAAGTTCAAGATTCAAAATAGAGGCTATAACCTCCAAACTGTAGAAGGAGAAAGAATGGCATGAGAAAACAAAAATAGAACTTAGTCAACCCCCCCCAAAAAAAGGCAAAAAACACAGTAAGGAAAGGGCCACTGGTTTTGTCTCTTCTGTCCCAGCCTGTGTGTCATTGCAGATGGGCAGATCTGCTGCTCTGCTTCAGACTCAGGGCCTCGGCACTCACATCCAGCCCCATGGAGTCGTCCCAGCTGTCAGCTCAAGGTGCTTGCTTGCCACACCTTGAAGTGATACTGGCAGCTCTTCCCTGCTCCTGGGAAGATTCCCCCAAAGCACATCACAGCCCCTTGCATGTCTTAGGCGCTTTCCACCTTCTCTGTTTCTGTTTTCTTTCCCCCAGATGCACCTCCCTCGCCTACTTCCTGGATGAATTTACAAATTTCTCCTTAATAGACCTCAAGGGATTAGAATCATAATATCCAATTATTTGTTAAGAGTAAGGTGGGGAAAAGAGGCCTTAAATAATCCATTTTGGTGTTAAAATGTTTCTTTTTGGCCCGGTGCAGTGGCTCACACCTGTAATCCCAGAACTCTGGGAGACCGAGGCGGGTGGATCACCTGATGTCAAGAGTTTGAGACCAGCATGGTCAACGTGGTGAAACCTTGTCTCTACTAAGAATACAAAAATTACCCGGGCATGGTGGTGCACACCTGTAGTCCCAGCTACTTGGAAGGCAGGAGAATAGCTTGAACCCAGGAGGTGGAGGTTGCAATGAGCAAGATTGTGCCATTGTACCCCAGCCTGGGCGACAGAGCAAAAACTCCATCTTAAAAAAAAAAGTTTCTTTTAAGGAAATAGCTGGACTGGTAAATGATAGTTTGTTATTTTTGTTATATTTACTATCCTAATTTGGCAAAACTAAATGTTTGCAATTCTTCAATGTTCCTCCATTTTTTTCTGAAGTTTTACCTCCCAGGAAAAGTCTCCAAACTGGAAACTCTCATTCTCAGGATAGATGAGCAGTGACTTTTTGCTTCTTTTTGTTTAAGGGGAATGAATAGAATCTCACGTAAATACCAAAGACTGCAGATCTGAGTATTCGAGTACAAACATAAAACCAAGGTGTATCAAAATGGGGGATTGCAAAGTGGCAACTGGTAAGGGAGTGGTCTTTCTCCCCTACCTGTCAGGAGGGAGCTGGGACCTCTTGGTGGTACTGTGAGAATAAGAGAGTGTCTCTGAGTAATATTTGCATGTCTCATAAATTTGCTGAAACTTGGAATTCCACGGATGGCAATCCTAGGTTGTCCAGGAGAGAACTCTGCCTCTCAAACGATGTCAATTGATTTAGCCTAGTCTGCGAATGGGCAAGGAATGGGAGTGGGATGGCCCAGCTGACCGCCTCCTGGTTCCCAGGAAGCCCTGGCTCCAGTAGATGAGGAGAGATTCAGAGGACAGGAGGGTTCTTTCCTTCCAGGGAAACCTCAGCCAAGGGATTTTTCATGGGGGAAGCCTGCTTTTGATGCCCTTCTAGGGTGCATTCTGACAGTGTGTGTGCCTAGGTCCCAGCAGAAGATTTGGGACCATCTGAAACTTGCTGCTCCCTATGTCCCAAACACCTTGGTACACACAGTGCCTGGAGCCTGGGTGCAGCACACAGAGCTCGGGCCTGGGAGCTCACTGTCCACCAGGAGAAGGTACTTGGTGCAACCCCAGTGCAGGGGCCTCGGGCACAGGCTGGCACCTTCTGTTGAGCTGTTCTTGCGTCATCAGACCAGTTCCACCTCCACCCAGTACCCCAGGCCCTTGAGGTTCTGACCACAGGGCCATTATTGAACGGTTTCTCCTGCCTTTCCAGCAGGGACAGGTGCAGAGGACTTTAAGAAACATTGATTGCAAGGGTCTGGCGGGAGTGAAATTGGTGCTGCCACTCCAGAAAGCTGTTTAGCAAGAGGTATCAGTCACTTCAAAAACGTTCACTCCCTATGACCTGGCACTACCACGCATGCAAATCCTTCTTTAAGAAATCTCCCGGCCGGGTGCAGTGGCTCATGCCTGTAATCCCAGCACTTTGGGAGGCCGAGGCAGGCAGATCACTTGAGGTCAGGAGTTCAAGACCTGGCCAACATGGTGAAATCCCGTCTCTACTAAAAATCAGAAAATTAGCGGGGCATGGCGGTAGATGCCTGTAGTCCCAGCTACTTGGGAGGTTGAGGCAGGAGAATGGCTTGAGCCAGGGAGATGAAGGTTGCAGTGAGCGGAGATCCCATCACTCAACTCCAGCCTGGACGACAGAACAAGAATCTGTCTCAAAAAAAAAAAAAAAAAAAAACAGGAAAGAGAAAGAGAAAGAAATCTCCCAATGCAGATAAAGCCTCAGGCAAAGATTCACCCACACTTATCTACAATAGCGAAAATGGAAGCAAATTAAAATATCAAGTGATAAAGAATTGGTTAAATAAATTGAGACACACTGATAGGATGGAATATGCAGCTGATGAACATTTTATTTATAAAAAGGTCTGTAAAACACAGAGAAGTGCTGGAATAAAGTGATGGAACAATAAAGTGGAAAGGGCAGGATACAAAGTTGTATATACAAGATAATTGCTCTGTAAAAAGAACACCGGCAAATTATGTGGAGAAGAAAAGAGTGGAAGGAAATACAACAAAATGAAATAATGATAGTCTCTGGTGAGACAATGGGTGACATTTTTTCTTCCTTTTCTTTTTCCTCTCCATCTTTGCAAGTTTTGCATGCCGAACAACTCTTAATTTCACTTTTTAAAGGAAATAGGGCCAGGTGCAGTGGCTCACGCCTGTAATCCCAGTAATTTGGGAGACTGAAGCAGGAGGATCATATGAGGTCAGGAGTTCGAGACCAGCCTGGCCAACATGGTGAAACCCTGTCTCTACTAAAAATACAAAAATTAGCCAGGTGTGGTGGTGCGTGCCTGTAATCCCAGCTACTCGGGAGGCTGAGGCAGGAGAATCACTTGAATGCAGGAGGCGGAGGTTGCAGATCCACTGCACTCCAGCCTGGGTGGCAGAGCGAGATTCTGTCTTAAAAAACAATAATAATAGAAAAGGGAAAAAAAATAGTAGTTGTGCTACTTTACCCCCACCCCCTGACCCCTCCTCCAGGGGGCTGGACTTGGAGTCACCTTCAGGTATCCGCCCTGTTCCTACTCTCCTCCGTGTTAGACACCCACACGCACTCTGGTTTCCTACTCTTCTCTCTAGCCACCAGAACCCATAGGCAAGTAGCCCTTTCTGGACAAGGAAGGAGCCAAGGTTTTCTTTATCATTTTTCCAAAGGCAAGAAGGCGTGGCCAGGGAGGGCGAATGGAAAGGCAACTACTCTTTGCTGGTTCTGGGCTTATCCCTGCAATGTGCTCCTGACCCAGGCTTGGACTTAGGCAGGCCTCAGGGGAGTGCCCAGCTGGGTCATGGGGTCATGGACAGAGCAGATCTTATGGGGGCAGGTGGGGGACGTCACAGCCCAAATGCAGACTCTAAGCTGGAGGGGTCCGAGCGTTCATCAGGCCCGCTGGTCCTCAAACTCAAGTGTGACAGTCACTGGGCATTGTTAGAAATTCAGAGTCCTGCACCAAGTCCCAGAGATGGTTTTGGTGGGTCTTGGTGGGCGCAGGAATCACGTTTTTCACAGGTTTCCTGAAGGGCTGGCATGCAGGGGGTTCGAAGAGGAGCCAGAATCCCAGTCTCACCCCAGCATGCTCCTCGTCATCACCAGCTGATGCAGGAGACCGCAGGACTGAGTCTGAGGACACCAGGGAGGGAGGACAAGGTGGGGTCTGGAGCGGGAGGAAGGCAGGGTCCGACACTGGGCGTGAGGCCCAGGAGAGTTTGTGGCAGATAGAAACTCAGAACAGATCCACTGAGCCTTGCCTGGCCCTGCTGAGGGTCAGCATCCTGGTGCCCTGCCCAGGGATGTGAACCTATCAGGGATGTCCCAGTCTCCAGCTGGAAAGTCAAGGCCACCGCTCTGAGCTCCAGGGCTGATGAACACTTCTAGGTCAGGCTGGAGCATGCAGGAGGAGAGCCTGGGGAGGGTTGGGAGAGCCTGGATTCCGGGCAGCTGGACTCTGAGGCTGAGGTGGAAAGCTTTCGGGAATCAGTGCTGATCCAGCCAGCCACACTGCTTCACGGCTGGTCTGGCCAGGAGGGCCTCCTGCCCTACACTGAGACACACTTCGAGAAACCCAGCTCCTCCTCAGATGTGTGGAGGGGAGGCATCGAGATCACGTCCCCTTCGGGGGCCTGGGAAGGGGCTTCCTCTTCCTCTGTAGTCTGTAAAGACAACAGTGGGGTTTGGAGAGCAGAACCCAAATGAAGGGGTAGGGGGTGTGAGGAGTGGTCCCCAGGTAGCTGCTGTGTCCACCCAGCCTTTTCCACAAATTCCAGCCCTCCATCCATCTGCAGGGGCACAGGACCTAACAACTTCTCCTCCCCAGAACTCCCAGGCTTTGATTCATGGCCTCTCATGACCCCAATCCATCCCTCCCCCGGGGTGCCCTCAAGGCCCCAGGCTGGGTTCTGGTGCAATTGTGGCCTCCTGCCAGCCCACAGCACTGTCAGCTGTGACTCCCCACAAGCTATTCAGGAATTTTCTGGACCGGAAAAAAGAGGATGTGAGGTCAAAAGCCCTGGTTTCCCTGGTGAAATGGGCTAGGGCTGTGGCTGTGATGGGGAAGGTGGGTGAATGCGGGGGTGTGGGGTTTGGGGAGCAGATGCTGAGGAAAAGGCCTTCTTCCACTTCCTCCAATCGTCAGAGTGGAGGCAGGCAAGGTGGCTCTGCAGCCCCTCCCCTCCCAGGGCTCTTCTGTCCATACCTGGCTTAGATACTGGATCTCTGTGAAGAGGCTGGGAGAGGGCTCGGGGATGGTGAGAGGCCCCATGGACCCTGCAATGTTGATCACGGCGTCCTCTGTGTCCCGGCCATTCTCCAGTGGCTGTAACAGACACTTGGTCAGAACAGCCTGTTCTTGGCAGCAGGGATAGTCTATGAGCCCAGCCAAGCCCAAGCAAGGGGAGGGAAACGTGGGAGGGGTTGGCAAGGCAGGGAGGTCCTGGGAGGGGAGAATATTAAGCTCCTGCGTGCCTCTGCCACTTCCTTCCTGCCTTGTCCAAAGAAGGATAAGCTGTCTCACCTCTCTGAAGCTCAGTTTCCTCAGCTGTAAAACTAGGTAAGAATTTGTCCTTTGGGATTGTAATATTCATAATAGCATCCTACCACTCAACCAACAAGAACTTCTGGAATGACTGATTTGTTTTCATTATTTTCTATCCTTTAAAGCAGAAAGATCATGCAGGCTGCAGGTTCTTTGTAACAGGCCAGGAGAAAGCAGAGTTGAACATGCCAGAGATACATCGAATAACAAGGGGCACATGAGATAATGGGTCTGAGCAATCCATTATCCATCAGATGAGGGGACCATGGCCCAGGGAAGAGAGAGGTAGCCCAAGATCAGTGGGGAGGCCCCTATTCTGACCCGGGCCTGGCTGTTCCCATGGGTCCTCAGATCAGGAACGCCAGGCCTATCCATCTCAGGCCTTGCCCTGGCAGGTGGGCAGAGCAGAGGCTGGAGCCGGCCAAGGTCCCCAGCCAAGACTCCCGATGCCAGAGAAAGAAGCTCCCATTTTTTGGGCATCTATGGGGTATATCATCTCACTCTTTCCTATTTACAACCATGTGAGCTATGGCAACAGGGCTCAGAAAGGTAGTGCAATCTGCTTGACATCACACAGCTGGCAAATGGCTGAGCTGGGACTCATACCGGAGACTGTCTGACTGCAGACCCAAGCTCTTTCCCTATACCCTGCTGCCATCCTGGCAGGGTGTGTGACACATTTCTCTTGGGCTTGGTGTCCGTGGTCTGCTAACCAAGCCCCAGCTTCACCCAATACCTAGCTTCTGGGGATGGGGGCAGAGGTAGATGTTTGAGCCATCTCTTGTTAGAAATGCCGAGATGAAGGCTGGGTGTGGTGGCTCTCGCCTGTAATTCCAACACTTTGGGAGGCTGAGGCTGGAGGACTGCTTGAGCCCGCCAATTTGAGACCAACCTGGGCAACATAGTGAGACCCTGTTTCTCTAAAACTTTAAATTAAAAAGATAAAAAATATACTAAAGACTCTCTGGGAGGCCAAGGCGGGCAGTTCACGAGGTCAGGAGATCGAGACCAACCTGGCTAAAGAAACCTCGCCTCTACTAAAAAATACAAAAAATTAGCTGGGCATAGTGGCGGGCGCCTGTAGTCCCAGCTACTCAGCAGGCTGAGGCAGGAGAATGGCGTGAACATGGGAGGCGGAGCTTGCAGTGAGCCGAGATGGCACCACTGCACTCCAGCCTGGACGACAGAGTGAGACTGTCTCAAAAACAGAAAACAAAAAACAGACAAACAAACAAACAAACAAAAAAACTAAAGAAAAGAAAGAAACACAGGATGACATCTTCAGCCTTCTGGAGACAAGGATTAGAGCAGAATTCTTTGGGGGAAATGTGGGTGGTGGATGGGGGCACTGGGAGGGGTAAGGCAACTCCCAAATGCTGCCACTCAGGGCCCTTGTCCCTCGTAGCCCTGCCCATGGTGAAGACAGAGGGGGCCTTGGTGCAGGGCAGACCTGGGGCTACACCAGAGGACTCCTGACATCACACCCATGAGTCCATATTTACAGCTTTGCAATCTGGTTATAACCCAGCCACTGCTGACCCTGGACCACCAGCAACTACAGAAGCGTCACCTGTTCCAGGGTGACCGAGTTTGAGGAAAGAGCCTCTCAGTGCAGAGGCCAAACCACACACAGTAGTAGGCAGCAGCCAGGCCCACTACCGTAAGTCTGGTGTGATTCCATCTCTCCCCTGCCCCTCTGCCTCCACTGTGGACGATCGACCCTGTTCCAGCAAGCACAGAGGCATTTTCTGGGTTGCTAAATATGCAAGATATATATCAGAGCCCCTGTTTCTAGGTACTAGTAATAAACGTAGTAAAGAAAGAGGAAAGTCTTGGGAAGCTGGGTTGAGTTCTGATGGGAGCTTAGCAGGCTATTCGTTTCCAGGAGCGAGAGTCTGCAGCTGTCCCAGGGTCTTTCTCCTGAGTCTGGGGGAGGAATCTTGGGTTGTGAGCTTGGCTCCATTCCTCAAACCCCTTGTACTTCAGTGCAGCAGGGTGGAGGACACAGAGGGCTCTGCAGCTGGCCCCATAGACCTGTCAGTTTCCCCAGTTCTGTCTCTTTCAGGCTGGGTCACTGTGGGCAAGTTCCCTTTTCTCTCTATTTCTTCATCTGCAAAATGAGGGGGATAATAATCTCTACCTCGTGTGGGAATGATGAGGATTCAATGGCGTATATAAAGCCTCTGACATGAATGGATGGATGGCAATCCTTCTAGCAAGATCTCTTTGGGAAAGAAAATGCTGGTCTGACCCCTAACACTTCCCTGAGGGTTTTCACACCCCTGTGAAGCTCTCTCAGAGTATGAGTAATGCATCCCCCTCCCTCTTTGACCTGAATGTGGGCAAAGAAAACCCCAAAGCCCTTCAATTCCATCTCCAGACTCTGCTAAAACTTATGGAGATGCCACAAGGGAAATATTTAAGAAAAAGCAGAAGCTCCCACCTGATCGTGTTTACAAGGTTCTTGCCTCTGACCCTCTTGGTTCCATCTTTCCCTCAACAACGGGCTGCCCCTAGAGACCTTCCGCCTGCTGGCCCTGGGCCACTTCCTGTCCCCTCCCTCTTCAGCAGAGCCAGGGTCAGGTGCCTCAGGCAGGAAAAAGCCCAAAGCAGCCCTTCCCAGGGTTGCCAGAAGGCAGTAGCATGGGAGCTGTGGCTGGTACGGGCGCTCTCAGCATCCTCGGACCCCAGCCCCTCTTCTGGAGCTAGGTGGGGTGAGACCCAGGCCCCAGGCCACAGAGCCAGGAGGCCGGAAGTGGAGGCAGCCAGTGGCACCCACCATCCGTCCATCCATGTGTCTCCATGACTTTTCCCTTACTCCCCTCCACTACCTTTGGCCCTGTTGAGCTTCCTGACACAACAGCTGCTTCCTAAGCCACAGCCCAAAGTCCCATTTCCACCCCAGACCATCCTTGGGGGGACCAGGCCTGAGTCTTTTGTCCTCACTGGCGCCAGGAAAGAAGGCAGTGGTAGCCCCGCTTTCCTGCCCTTGTGTTTAAAGGAATGGAGTGGAGGCATCTCAGTAAACAGCGGAGGGAGGAGGGGCCGGGGCAGCTTCTGTTTCCTAAAGTGCGATGCTGCAGCCCCCTCCATTGGAGTGCTGGCCTCGGAGGGCACAGTCTCTTCTTGCAGCAGTAGCCTTAGGGCAGGTTCCCTGCTCCAGACAATGGGCACAGGGACCCTTATTCTCTTGCCCCTGGTCCCCTGAGCACCACCCTCAGCCTGGGTCCTAGGGCAGCCATGTCACCTTGGTCTCAGAGCCAAGGAAGGCTCAGAGAAAACACCAGGGAGTTCTGGAAAGAGAAGAGCAGGGAGTCAAGAAATCTGGGTCCTGTTTTCTATTTGGGCCACCACCTGCTGTGTGACCATGGGCAAGACCTTTACCCTCTCTGGGCCTCAGTTTCATCTTTTGTAAAAGCCCACTAGAGTCTGTAGCACTGCCAGAGTCCCTGGACCACACCCCTGGAGGGTTCAGCTGGGGCTGGAGCCCTGGAGAGTGCGTCTCTAACAGCTCCCTGACCCCTGCGCATTCTGAAAGGGAATTTGCTTTAATCTGAGAGAAAGGTTGGGCTAGAGATCTCAAAGGCTTCCTCTGGATCCAGCTCCGATGTTCTGTGATTATAAAAGGAGGCATGGAAAGAAGGCGCCTGGAGAAGATGCTCACATGGCTCCTGGTGCCCGCCCTGCCTGGCACCTGGCGGGAAATCAGGTTCCCACCTGTGAGTCCCCCCCGGGCACTCTGGCTCACACCCTGAAGGGCTGGTCTTGGGGCTCACAGAGATTCCTCCAAGATGGGGAGCGAGCGCTGCCTCTAGGTCAGGCATGCAGGCCCAGGTAGGAAGTTACAGAAGCAGAGCCCAGAAATCTTGACTTCCAGCCCCAAGGGGATCTGAGCTTGGGCTTCCCTTTGCCTCTGTCCTTACCAAGTGTGGGAGGTGGACCTTCTCGTTCCTCTGTGTCTCCATGGCCTGTCGAGCTGAAAGAGATGTAGAAGCAGGAGCTCCTTGAAGCCAGGTGTAGCTGGGAATGGCCTGGAGCTCAGCCCAGAAAGGCGTACCGGCCCCTTGCACAAGGGAGCAGGGGCCTCCCAGAGGGAGGAGGCAGCCAGATGGGCAGAAGAGCCCCTTCCAGCTCAGCCCCTTGGGAATGACCCAGTCTTCCGAGATCAGTGCATGGAGATGATCTCATGAGGGTCAGAAACTGGCTGGGAAAATAAATCTGTGTGCTAAGGTCACTGCTACTTAAGCCTTAGTGTGAACACAGGACCCCCTGGACATTTTCATACAGTGCCGAGTCTAATACAGTAGGCTGAGGTGAGAGTCTGAGGGTCTGTATTTCTGACAGGCTACCAAGGGTTGCCGCAGCTGCTAGCTGGCAATCAAAGTTTGGGAGGCAAGGTGCTAAGTGGCTCTGAGGTTGTGACCAGGAATGCTCCCACCCTGGATTCCTCAGAGGGGACCTGGACAAAGCCCACATTTCCTCCTAGGAGCCACATGGAAGAGATGGAAAGCGGGCCCAGGATTCCCCCATGGCCACCTCCACGGGGACGACATTGTGATTATCTTCCTGGCTTCATCACTTCCTAGCTATGCAAACAAAGGGCAAGCTGCTTAACCACTCTGTGCCTCAGCTTCTCCCTCTGGAAAATGGGTGTACTCCACAGTGTGGACGAGATTAAAGGGGATAAGCAAGATAAGCTGGGGATAGTGCCTGGCACATGGTAGCTCTTAGTACTGAGATTTTGGTTAATCCTTTTGGTCTTTGCCATCCAGCACAGCGGCCAGGAGCCACACATGGCCATCAGGCACGGAAATGTGACTATTTTACATTAGACTGGGTTTTGATGGCTCAATATGAAAAATATGAAAGGAGAATATGTATCATTGATATTTTCATATTGATTCCATATCAAAATAAGAATGTTTTGGATATATTGGGGTAAATAAAGTACATTATTAAAATTAACTTCACTAGATTGGGCTTAGTGGCTCATGCCTGTAGTTCTAGTTACTCGGGAGGCTGAGGCAGGAGGATCGCTTGAGCCCTGGAGTTCAAGGCTGCAGTGAGCCATGATCACACCACTGCACTCCAGCCTGGGCGACAGAGTGAGACCCTATCTCTAAAAAAAAAGTAATTAAAATAAAATAAAATACACTTAACTGCACTCATTTCTTTGTACTCTTTTTCATGTGACTATTCAAAAGTTTTGAATTACATTTGTGACTTGTATTCTATTTCTGTTTGATGTATATCTGTGATTTGAGATCAATGAGGCTTAGGGCAGGTAGATGACTTGCCTGAGCTCACACAGCTGAAAAGTGGCAGAGCTGGGATTTGAGCCCCAGCCTATGGAAGGGACTGAGCAGCTCTAGAGACCCAGTGGCAGGAGTGGGGTTACAATGTCTGTCCTGCTCAAGTTCCAGTGCTTGGTCCTGCATTGCCCCTGGCAGTTGGTTCCCACACAAGGAGCTGGCCATGAATTCCTTGGAATCAACAGGTAGAGAAGCGCTTGATCAGTTCGGACAGGCAGGAAGAAGCTGAGAATCCTTCATTCTCCCATTTCCCCTTGTGAATTGCTTTCCTAATGTTGATTACCTCGTGGCTCCTTCAGAAGGGAGGCCACAGCTACTGATGCCCATATTTCAGACAGACACGCTGAGACCCACAGGGTCTTTCCGGGGCTAGATGAGGAGCTGCAGGTCTCAGCGAGGTCCCTAGTCCAGTGAGCCTCCCACCTTCCTGCCACCCACCTTTGCTCACCTTCCTTTCTCCACAGGAGCAGGTGGCTGCTGAAGGCGATCAGGCCTGCGGCTGACAGGAGGCTCAGCAGCACCAGGACTGGGGCCAGTATGCGGACCATTGGGATGGACACCCTGGAGATGAGACGCAAGGAGCCTAGTGGCTGTTACCAGATAAGCCAGAGTCTATGTCCTTTGGGGGTCCCAAGTACAGGCTGAGAAAGCCAATCCCTAGTGTGGAATTCAATTCAATGCAGCAAAGACTTGTGGGGGGTGTGGTGCAGAAGGGCGATATTTAGTGCTATTGGCTCTTGACAAACATTATTTAATTAGTGCAGACCCTGAAGCCAGGCTGTCTGGATTCAAACTCTAGCTCCACCACCTTCCTATACCTTGGGTAAGTGACTAAACCCCCAGAGTGTCAATTTCCTCCTTTGTAAAATGGCTGTGGTGAGGATCAAATGGGTCAGGATGTGTAAAGCACATAGTTCAGTGCCAGACACGTGCCAGGTACCATGTCAGTGTTAGTTGTTAAATTCCACAATCCCTGTGTAACTAGGTAGGAGTGGCCCAATTTCACACCGGAGAAACTGACACCTGAAGCAATGAGCGACTTGCCAGGTCATGCAGTGGTGTGCGGGGAAGTTCTCAGTGGCCTGCATCTGGGCTGGTGTCACTGGCACAGGCATATGGGGCATCCTGGCATTCTTACTGTGAGTCAAGCCATGTCCTTTATCTCTCCCAAGGAGATCAGAGGGCACTAGGGACCACGATGTCCCATCAGCCTGTCTGGTGTGGGAGGGATCCCTGCTCCCGTTGCCAACCCCAGGATTCACTTTCAGCAGGATCTGAACCTGCCAGCAGCTGTCTGGATGTCGGTAGCCAAGTGCATTTACAACCCCCAAGAACCAATCCTTCAGGCTGGGACTCCAGTTGTAAGGAAAAAAATTGTTTTGTTTTGGATTCTGAGTTTTCATGCTTGGCACAGGGCTTAGTGCAAAGTATACAGGTAAAAGCCTCCGAACTGGGGGGGCCATCCCTGAGGCTGGGGCAGGGAGAGAGGTGGCGACTGGGACCCTGGTGGACCCTTCACCTTGGACAGGCAGCAGAGCTGCTGGCTCCTATAGTGCAAGCTGTCCACTGCTCAAGGGCCCCTGTGAGGGACCCTCTGTGCTGCAGGCTGTGGCCATGGCACGAGGATGTGTCTGCTTAGAGGAAAGACCATTGGGTTCCTATTTGCTCAAAGGCACCTTATGATTTAGTGATGGCCTGAAAGGTGATGTTGGTCACCTGGGGCTCACCTGGGCTTAGAGCTGCTGCTGCTGAGAGCTGGACTGGCATCCTCTGCTGAGGTGGAGTCCAGCTGCTTCGGGGGGCGGGAGCTCCCTGCAGGAGGAGAGGTCGCTGCATGAGGAGAGGTTGCTGCGTACTGAGAAGTTCTTTCGTGCCCGTACTGGGAAGTCCCTGGTAATGGAGTGGCCTCAGCCCCTGTCTTCCCATGCTTGGCTGTGGTTCCTGCTGGGTGGAGCCCAGGAGAAGCTACAAGTCCAAAAGCAATGCCTCAGCATCCTTCCTGACCCTTGTGTCCCAGCATCCCAGACCTCTGACCCTTGACCCCTGAACCCTAGCCTCTCTGGGACCCATTTCTCAGAACATCCCCAGCTAAAGGATATCCCAGTAAGCAAACAGATGTAGATGAAGCCATTCTGAGGAAGGAGACTGTAGATCAGACACACCCCACAGCTGTGTGTGATGTTCAGTCTCTTTCTGTGCCCACAGCCTGTTCCCTCTGTGGGGAGGTATAAGCACTCCCCTTCCCTGCTTCCATGACCCTTTCCAGTGACCATTCAGTGGACATCTTCCTGCCCTCCCTCTATAGTCACAGTTAATTGTCACCTCCTTCCTCACCAGAAGGACAGGTCCTCCCCTCCCCACCATGTGCCCCCTCCCCACCACCCATGCCTCAGTAAGGCCTTGACTTCCTTCTGCAGCCATGAGACCAAGAAGGGCAGGGTGGCAGGGATGAGTCCAGAGGTCAGGGCCCAACGCCTGGCCTTTCTGGCTTGCCCCCGAGACTCTGGATGGCACAGACAGAACACGAGCTTTGGGGTCAGGCTGTGACCACTTCCAGGCTCTGGCGCTTCCTGCGTGACCCTAAGCGTGTGACCTGACCCTAAGCTAGTGACCTAACCCTGCTGAGCCTGTACTTCCACAGCTGGACAACCCAGTTCCCAGGCTTGTGGGGACACCTAAGTGACCACAAAGTGGTCACAAAGTATTGTGTCTGGTTACAGGCAGGCACTCACTGGCTGCTTCTGTAAGAAGGGTGGCAAGGGACGGGGCAGAATTGCCATTCACTCACTCAATCCTGGGGGCTGGGTTTGCTGAGTTTTTGCCTTGGGCTGCAGGTGTGTTGTAACCAGAAGCTGGAAGGTGGGAGAAGGGGAGGGAGGACAGCAGGGTCCTAGAGGAAAGGGAGAGGCTGCTCTCAGGGGCGGCACCGCTCTGAATCCCTTTTCCTTCCTTGGGAGCAGCTGGCAGCTTTCCTATCCCCCACCTCAGCACAGAGCACTGCTGTCTTTCGCCTCGGCCAACCAGGAGCCACGTGGCGGGTTCCAGCAGATCCCTGGTCTTCTCCTTCTGCAGCCCCCTGGCCTCCCGCCTAGCTCAGACCCTCAGTTTCCCCTGTCCCCACCTGCCTCTCAGCCTGCTTCTTCCCTGCCACCCTTCACATTATGCCAGTTTTGTCTCAAAAGTCTGTGTTGGATCCCATCCCTCTCTGCCTGAGAACAGTGAGTGGCTCTCCATTGCCTATAAGCTGAAGCTCAAACTTTTTTTTTTTTTTTTGAGATGGAGTCTCGCTCTGTCGCCCAGGCTGGAGTGCAGTAGTGGGATCTCAGCTCACTGCAAGCTCCACCTCCCAGGTTCACGCCATTCTCCCAGCCTCTCAAGTAGCTGGGACCACGGGCGCCCGCCGCCACGCCCAGCTAATTTTTTGTATTTTTAGTAGAGATGGGGTTTCAACATGTTAGCCAGGATGGTCTCGATCTCCTGACCTGGTGATCTGCCTGCTTCGGCCTCCCAAAGTGCTGAGATTACAGGTGTGAACCGAAGTTCCAACTTTTTAGTATGCCTTTTGAGGCCTCTTAAACTCAGGCTTCAGGCTGGGCGTGGCGGCTCACACTTGGGCAACAAGAGCAAAATTTTGTCTCTAAAAAAAAAAAGAAAAAAAAGCAAAGAACAAAACTCAGGCTTTGAACCACCTTGTCAACCGCGCCTCTTTCCCTGTTCAGTGCTCCAGCCATAGAGTTGTCCTCTATT
>NW_022329265.1:0-1153 GCF_002776525.5 Piliocolobus tephrosceles | reverse complement strand
CCCACCTGAAGAAACTGCAGTCAGAAGATAGAAATGAACATACATACCGCTGAGGCAGCCACGACAAACGTTTCCCATTGTGAGTCCTCTGACACAACTAAATTGCGTTTCCTGCCAACGCTCAGTTGCCAGAATGGCAGCTAAAATGAAAGGCAAGACCTATACCATCAGGTCACCTCAGCGACAGGTCACAGTAGAATTTTCGCAAGCATACGTGTCACAATAGCTGTGATCTAGACCAGTCCATGGTCACGTCGACAAGGGGTCACTTAGACTCCATGTTTCATTTCAAAAACTGAATCCCAGACACACAGTATTATTCTGTATGTATGAAACAAACATTGAAGGAGGAAAAAGATCTGCCTCTCCAGTATATTTGATAGTGAACATTTCAGAGTAAAGATAAGAAAAGCTAATACATAGAGAATAAAGGGAGATTCCAGGCTGGATGTAAAATGCCATCCCCACCCAATTCTACTATTCCCAAGTCACCAGAGAGTCCTAGCTTCAACAATTCTAAATGAGCTCCAAATTAAATTTAAAATGCATTAGTGTAAGTTCAATTTTAAAGCCAGTCTCTAAGAATATAATTCATAGTAATAAAAAAGATATGAAATGGTTCAGTACAAATTTCCATCACTTCATTCATCACAAGTTTTAAGAACTATTACATCAAATGGGTCATTGATGAGGTATAAAAACTGCATTAATATAGATGTTGCAATTTTTTTCAGGGATTATCTAATTGAAGGGGTGTTTGGGAAGGAATTGAAGATATTCAGGAAGGAATACATATTACCTGTATAAATGGAGAATTTTAATTCTCAACAACTGAATAGAAAATGGTGCAGGTGTGTACATATAAATATACACACATGAGAGAGACAGAGAGAGAAAATGTAATTAAAAAATACTAGACCACAGATTTATATCTCTTAATGCCAAATTGGGAAAGACTTTTTTTTTTTTTTTTTGAGATGGAGTCTCACTCTGTCGCCCAGGCTGGAGTGTAGTGGCACGATCTCAGCTCACTGCAAGCTCTGCCTCCCGGGTTCACGCCATTCTCCTGTCTCAGCCTCCCGAGTAGCTGGGACTACAGGCGCCCGCCACCACGCCTGGCTAATTTTCTGTATTTTTAGTAGAGACGGGGTTT
>NW_022329258.1:0-1823 GCF_002776525.5 Piliocolobus tephrosceles | reverse complement strand
CGAAAAAGGAGCACATGACGAAAAAGGAGCACATGACGAAAAAGGAGCACATGACGAAAAAGGAGCACATGACGAAAAACGTAAAATGACCAATTGTAGTCATAGTATAAATATGTTAAGTGAAAAGTGTATCAACAATTTTATGGAAGACATAGATACAGTTTTGGAGAACAGTCAAGAATCATTAAAAAATAATATAGATAGCTCTTTTAAAGATTTAAAAATAAAATTAAAAGAAATAACTAAAAGTGTAAATGAAGAACAAAATTGTAGAGATATGATGGAAGAAATGACTTATAACAATTATGGAAAATTTATGTTTGAAAAAAATGAAGATATTGAAATGTATATAAAAAATGCTAAGAAGATATATAACGGGAATGATAGTGAGAGTGATGGTTTTAGTAATAGTACAGAAACTGGCAATGGAAGCATTAATAAGACTAAAAACAGTATTAACAATAATCTAACAAAAGAAGCAGAACTGAGAAATAAAAAAAAATTATTTGAACATTTTATTTTCTTCCATATAGATAAAACGTTAAATGTTAAAAAACAATTAGAATATAAAATTAAATTGTTACCTGAACTAAGTAAGCTATTTTTTGAAACATATCCTCAAAATAAATTAGACAAACCATTTAATATATCAAACTTATCATTAAAAGTAAAAGAAGTTTTTATGTTATTAGATGAATATATAGATTTATATAAATTTATTTATAACATTACTAATGATTATCGTCATACTATTAAAAATTTATTTTCTTTTGAATATATAAAACAAATGTACACAGATGATAAAAAAAAAGAGATAGCTAATCAATTTTTGAAAAAGGTTGAAAAAGTTAATGAAGCTTATGAAAATTATAAAAGTGGGCAAAAAGAATATAACGACTTTGTTAAAAAGTTAATTAAACATATGGATATCGCAAAAACGGGTTATAATGATAGTTCCGATGGTAGTAGCAGTTCCGATGGCAGTAGCAGTTCCGATGGTAGTAGCAGTTCCGATGGTAGTAGCAATTCCGAAGACAGTAGCGATTCCGAAGACATTATTGAGAATACCAGTGAAGACGATACAGAAGACTACATTAAAACATCCATCACGGAATATGAGAGAAAAAAAAAAAAAAAATTGTTCAACTCTTCTGTGATACATAAATACGAAAAAATAATTAACAACGAGTCAAATAACATTTTTAATTTAAGTGAAGAAGATGCAAAAAAAAAAAAAAAAAAATATAATAATTTATTAAAAAAAGAAGATAATTACCTAAAAGAATTAAGCAATATAGTGAATTTATTAGAAGATTATAAAAAATTAAAAAATAAAAATGTAAAAGTTCATTATCTTTCCGAAATTGATGCACTTGAAAGTAGACCTAACACATTTGCTTTAAAACTTAGACAACAAGGGATAGTACGTTTTTATAAAAATATTTTATTATTTATAAAAATAATAATTACAAAGAGATTAATATATATAATATTAAATAAAATAAAATTTATTCAATCCATTTCATCATTTGTTTTGTTATTAAATAAATATTTTATATATAATATTTATATTAGATACGTAAAAGATCTTATTAATGAATATAAAAAAAGTATAAATTATGATTTTTGTTTTAATTTTGTTTTAGAAAATTTAGAGATGCATATAAAACAGAAGGATTTATCAAATTTTTCTATTCATTATATGTTTTATATGTTTTATTTGAATTCTAATTTTGGAAGTGGGTACTTGTTGGGAGGTGATAAAAGTGGTGAAAGTGATAAAAATGATAAAAATGATAAAAATGATAAAAATGATAAAAATG
>NW_022329257.1:0-1823 GCF_002776525.5 Piliocolobus tephrosceles | reverse complement strand
CGAAAAAGGAGCACATGACGAAAAAGGAGCACATGACGAAAAAGGAGCACATGACGAAAAAGGAGCACATGACGAAAAACGTAAAATGACCAATTGTAGTCATAGTATAAATATGTTAAGTGAAAAGTGTATCAACAATTTTATGGAAGACATAGATACAGTTTTGGAGAACAGTCAAGAATCATTAAAAAATAATATAGATAGCTCTTTTAAAGATTTAAAAATAAAATTAAAAGAAATAACTAAAAGTGTAAATGAAGAACAAAATTGTAGAGATATGATGGAAGAAATGACTTATAACAATTATGGAAAATTTATGTTTGAAAAAAATGAAGATATTGAAATGTATATAAAAAATGCTAAGAAGATATATAACGGGAATGATAGTGAGAGTGATGGTTTTAGTAATAGTACAGAAACTGGCAATGGAAGCATTAATAAGACTAAAAACAGTATTAACAATAATCTAACAAAAGAAGCAGAACTGAGAAATAAAAAAAAATTATTTGAACATTTTATTTTCTTCCATATAGATAAAACGTTAAATGTTAAAAAACAATTAGAATATAAAATTAAATTGTTACCTGAACTAAGTAAGCTATTTTTTGAAACATATCCTCAAAATAAATTAGACAAACCATTTAATATATCAAACTTATCATTAAAAGTAAAAGAAGTTTTTATGTTATTAGATGAATATATAGATTTATATAAATTTATTTATAACATTACTAATGATTATCGTCATACTATTAAAAATTTATTTTCTTTTGAATATATAAAACAAATGTACACAGATGATAAAAAAAAAGAGATAGCTAATCAATTTTTGAAAAAGGTTGAAAAAAGTTAATGAAGCTTATGAAAATTATAAAAGTGGGCAAAAAGAATATAACGACTTTGTTAAAAAGTTAATTAAACATATGGATATCGCAAAAACGGGTTATAATGATAGTTCCGATGGTAGTAGCAGTTCCGATGGCAGTAGCAGTTCCGATGGTAGTAGCAGTTCCGATGGTAGTAGCAATTCCGAAGACAGTAGCGATTCCGAAGACATTATTGAGAATACCAGTGAAGACGATACAGAAGACTACATTAAAACATCCATCACGGAATATGAGAGAAAAAAAAAAAAAAATTGTTCAACTCTTCTGTGATACATAAATACGAAAAAAAAATTAACAACGAGTCAAATAACATTTTTAATTTAAGTGAAGAAGATGCAAAAAAAAAAAAAAAAAAATATAATAATTTATTAAAAAAAGAAGATAATTACCTAAAAGAATTAAGCAATATAGTGAATTTATTAGAAGATTATAAAAAATTAAAAAATAAAAATGTAAAAGTTCATTATCTTTCCGAAATTGATGCACTTGAAAGTAGACCTAACACATTTGCTTTAAAACTTAGACAACAAGGGATAGTACGTTTTTATAAAAATATTTTATTATTTATAAAAATAATAATTACAAAGAGATTAATATATATAATATTAAATAAAATAAAATTTATTCAATCCATTTCATCATTTGTTTTGTTATTAAATAAATATTTTATATATAATATTTATATTAGATACGTAAAAGATCTTATTAATGAATATAAAAAAAGTATAAATTATGATTTTTGTTTTAATTTTGTTTTAGAAAATTTAGAGATGCATATAAAACAGAAGGATTTATCAAATTTTTCTATTCATTATATGTTTTATATGTTTTATTTGAATTCTAATTTTGGAAGTGGGTACTTGTTGGGAGGTGATAAAAGTGGTGAAAGTGATAAAAATGATAAAAATGATAAAAATGATAAAAATGATAAAAATG
>NW_022329256.1:0-1823 GCF_002776525.5 Piliocolobus tephrosceles | reverse complement strand
CATTTTTATCATTTTTATCATTTTTATCATTTTTATCATTTTTATCACTTTCACCACTTTTATCACCTCCCAACAAGTACCCACTTCCAAAATTAGAATTCAAATAAAACATATAAAACATATAATGAATAGAAAAATTTGATAAATCCTTCTGTTTTATATGCATCTCTAAATTTTCTAAAACAAAATTAAAACAAAAATCATAATTTATACTTTTTTTATATTCATTAATAAGATCTTTTACGTATCTAATATAAATATTATATATAAAATATTTATTTAATAACAAAACAAATGATGAAATGGATTGAATAAATTTTATTTTATTTAATATTATATATATTAATCTCTTTGTAATTATTATTTTTATAAATAATAAAATATTTTTATAAAAACGTACTATCCCTTGTTGTCTAAGTTTTAAAGCAAATGTGTTAGGTCTACTTTCAAGTGCATCAATTTCGGAAAGATAATGAACTTTTACATTTTTATTTTTTAATTTTTTATAATCTTCTAATAAATTCACTATATTGCTTAATTCTTTTAGGTAATTATCTTCTTTTTTTAATAAATTATTATATTTTTTTTTTTTTTTTTTTGCATCTTCTTCACTTAAATTAAAAATGTTATTTGACTCGTTGTTAATTATTTTTTCGTATTTATGTATCACAGAAGAGTTGAACAATTTTTTTTTTTTTTTTCTCTCATATTCCGTGATGGATGTTTTAATGTAGTCTTCTGTATCGTCTTCACTGGTATTCTCAATAATGTCTTCGGAATCGCTACTGTCTTCGGAATTGCTACTACCATCGGAACTGCTACTACCATCGGAACTGCTACTGCCATCGGAACTGCTACTACCATCGGAACTATCATTATAACCCGTTTTTGCGATATCCATATGTTTAATTAACTTTTTAACAAAGTCGTTATATTCTTTTTGCCCACTTTTATAATTTTCATAAGCTTCATTAACTTTTTCAACCTTTTTCAAAAATTGATTAGCTATCTCTTTTTTTTTATCATCTGTGTACATTTGTTTTATATATTCAAAAGAAAATAAATTTTTAATAGTATGACGATAATCATTAGTAATGTTATAAATAAATTTATATAAATCTATATATTCATCTAATAACATAAAAACTTCTTTTACTTTTAATGATAAGTTTGATATATTAAATGGTTTGTCTAATTTATTTTGAGGATATGTTTCAAAAAATAGCTTACTTAGTTCAGGTAACAATTTAATTTTATATTCTAATTGTTTTTTAACATTTAACGTTTTATCTATATGGAAGAAAATAAAATGTTCAAATAATTTTTTTTTATTTCTCAGTTCTGCTTCTTTTGTTAGATTATTGTTAATACTGTTTTTAGTCTTATTAATGCTTCCATTGCCAGTTTCTGTACTATTACTAAAACCATCACTCTCACTATCATTCCCGTTATATATCTTCTTAGCATTTTTTATATACATTTCAATATCTTCATTTTTTTCAAACATAAATTTTCCATAATTGTTATAAGTCATTTCTTCCATCATATCTCTACAATTTTGTTCTTCATTTACACTTTTAGTTATTTCTTTTAATTTTATTTTTAAATCTTTAAAAGAGCTATCTATATTATTTTTTAATGATTCTTGACTGTTCTCCAAAACTGTATCTATGTCTTCCATAAAATTGTTGATACACTTTTCACTTAACATATTTATACTATGACTACAATTGGTCATTTTACGTTTTTCGTCATGTGCTCCTTTTTCGTCATGTGCTCCTTTTTCGTCATGTGCTCCTTTTTCGTCATGTGCTCCTTTTTCG
>NW_022329255.1:0-1823 GCF_002776525.5 Piliocolobus tephrosceles | reverse complement strand
CATTTTTATCATTTTTATCATTTTTATCATTTTTATCATTTTTATCACTTTCACCACTTTTATCACCTCCCAACAAGTACCCACTTCCAAAATTAGAATTCAAATAAAACATATAAAACATATAATGAATAGAAAAATTTGATAAATCCTTCTGTTTTATATGCATCTCTAAATTTTCTAAAACAAAATTAAAACAAAAATCATAATTTATACTTTTTTTATATTCATTAATAAGATCTTTTACGTATCTAATATAAATATTATATATAAAATATTTATTTAATAACAAAACAAATGATGAAATGGATTGAATAAATTTTATTTTATTTAATATTATATATATTAATCTCTTTGTAATTATTATTTTTATAAATAATAAAATATTTTTATAAAAACGTACTATCCCTTGTTGTCTAAGTTTTAAAGCAAATGTGTTAGGTCTACTTTCAAGTGCATCAATTTCGGAAAGATAATGAACTTTTACATTTTTATTTTTTAATTTTTTATAATCTTCTAATAAATTCACTATATTGCTTAATTCTTTTAGGTAATTATCTTCTTTTTTTAATAAATTATTATATTTTTTTTTTTTTTTTTTTGCATCTTCTTCACTTAAATTAAAAATGTTATTTGACTCGTTGTTAATTTTTTTTTCGTATTTATGTATCACAGAAGAGTTGAACAATTTTTTTTTTTTTTTCTCTCATATTCCGTGATGGATGTTTTAATGTAGTCTTCTGTATCGTCTTCACTGGTATTCTCAATAATGTCTTCGGAATCGCTACTGTCTTCGGAATTGCTACTACCATCGGAACTGCTACTACCATCGGAACTGCTACTGCCATCGGAACTGCTACTACCATCGGAACTATCATTATAACCCGTTTTTGCGATATCCATATGTTTAATTAACTTTTTAACAAAGTCGTTATATTCTTTTTGCCCACTTTTATAATTTTCATAAGCTTCATTAACTTTTTTCAACCTTTTTCAAAAATTGATTAGCTATCTCTTTTTTTTTATCATCTGTGTACATTTGTTTTATATATTCAAAAGAAAATAAATTTTTAATAGTATGACGATAATCATTAGTAATGTTATAAATAAATTTATATAAATCTATATATTCATCTAATAACATAAAAACTTCTTTTACTTTTAATGATAAGTTTGATATATTAAATGGTTTGTCTAATTTATTTTGAGGATATGTTTCAAAAAATAGCTTACTTAGTTCAGGTAACAATTTAATTTTATATTCTAATTGTTTTTTAACATTTAACGTTTTATCTATATGGAAGAAAATAAAATGTTCAAATAATTTTTTTTTATTTCTCAGTTCTGCTTCTTTTGTTAGATTATTGTTAATACTGTTTTTAGTCTTATTAATGCTTCCATTGCCAGTTTCTGTACTATTACTAAAACCATCACTCTCACTATCATTCCCGTTATATATCTTCTTAGCATTTTTTATATACATTTCAATATCTTCATTTTTTTCAAACATAAATTTTCCATAATTGTTATAAGTCATTTCTTCCATCATATCTCTACAATTTTGTTCTTCATTTACACTTTTAGTTATTTCTTTTAATTTTATTTTTAAATCTTTAAAAGAGCTATCTATATTATTTTTTAATGATTCTTGACTGTTCTCCAAAACTGTATCTATGTCTTCCATAAAATTGTTGATACACTTTTCACTTAACATATTTATACTATGACTACAATTGGTCATTTTACGTTTTTCGTCATGTGCTCCTTTTTCGTCATGTGCTCCTTTTTCGTCATGTGCTCCTTTTTCGTCATGTGCTCCTTTTTCG
>NW_022329253.1:837-4659 GCF_002776525.5 Piliocolobus tephrosceles | reverse complement strand
ATGTAAAAAATGTAAAAAATGTAAAAAATGTAAAAAATGTAAAAAATATAAGAAATGTAAAAAATATAAGAAATGTAAAAAAAGAATTTTATTATATAAATCAAACAAAGGTATCTTCCATTAATTTTTGTTCTTATTTAACTTCTATACATGATATAGGTACAACTAAATATTTAATTAATTCTTTATCTGCATCTTATAAATATATTTTATATAAAACACAAGAAAAACAAATTTTCAACTTATATTATGCATATAACCATAACAATGGAAGTTATAATAGTGATGGTGGTGATACTCCTATTAATGAAGATACATACAAACACAAACCGAAATACCAATTACATCCATTTGAGATGCTTTTTTTACATTTAATAAGAAATTATACTACAAGAACATATAAGTATTTAACAAAAACATTGAAAAATAATTTTTGTTTCAAAATGGATCAAAGTAGATGTACAAATAGGAATGATACTATAAAACAGAAGATACGTAAAATAAAAATAACAATGAATTTGGATATCTCAGATTTATTTATTTTTTGGGATGAACGTAAATATGTATATGGAACTGGTAACGATCGTAATGGTGACGATCGTAATGGTAATGATCGTAATGACGACGATGACAATGACGACGATGACAATGACGACGATGATAATGACGACGATGATAATGACAATATTGATGAAAAAGAAGTCGAGCAAGATTCAATTATAAGTGCCATTTCATGCATAAAACAAAATAATAATAAAAACGTAAATGTAAAGTTGGGTAAAAGTGGTGAGGATATAAAATTTTATAAACCTGTTATACATAATGTGGGAACCCCGGATAATAGGTTAAAGGTTTGTAACGATGGAACCCCATGTAATGATTCATCATTGAAGGGAAAAAAAAATACTAATTTACCCACTACTGTGCTCCATACATTACCCAATGCTGGTACTGTTAATGTTAATCTTAATAGTACCCCCCCTCCCTCTACTACCTTCTTTCTAACATGTAATGTACTAAACAAGGGAAAAAAAATTTCTTCTTTTAAAATAAATCTAGATGCTACTACAACTCAGAATGTATTATCACTAGATCAAGCAGTGGTGAATTATTCATCAATAGACCAAAAGAATAGAAAAACAGATCTACAACTTTATCATCCATTTATTTTTTCCGACACTGAGGAGGACGATAAACCAATTGAGGACTTAAAAAAAACAGATTTAAAAAAAAAAAAAAAAAGCATATTGTGAAAAGTTATCAAATTATAGTAATTGCTCAGAAACAAATAAACCTAGTAAAGAAAACGCAAAAAAAGAAAAAAAAAAAAAAAAATATATATATTTATACGAGTATAGAAGAAATAGGTATAAAATGTCATGAACAAATGATTATTGAAAAAGAAAACATGGATTATTATTTTTTAAATTTAAATTTATTATATAAATATATAAATGAAAGAAAAAGCATTTTTATGAATATAAAAAAAAAAGATGGTGAATTAAAACACTATTATGAAAGCATAAAATTTTATGAAAAATATATATTAGATATAGAAGATGAGAAAAGACAAATTGAAGAAAATATTGTAGTGTGTACAGGTGACAGCAGTAATAGTAACAACTGTAATAATAAGACAACAATTACTCCAGAAATGAACAAAATTAATAAAAGATACAAAAGAAACGTCTTAGCTGCAATAAAAGAAAAAAATGATGCTATTATTGACATATATAAAAATGTTAGATATATATATGAGAAAAAAAAACAAAATTTTTTTATTTATAAAAAAAAAAGTAAAATAAACAAAACAAAAGTAGACATTTTTAAATTAAATAAATTTATGTTATTTATTCAAAATGAGTTAAATGATTACAATACATATATATTTTATCATAAATTATTAGTAGATTTTTTAAAAAAACAAATCAGGTGTTGTGATGCATATTTAGCAGAATTACTACTCCATTTTGATCATTTTAATAAATATATCTCTGATAACGGTAATAATAATGAACGAATGGAAAATCAGAAAAAAATGCTAATATATATATACGAAAAGGTTGAGGAATTAATTAAGAGATTAATATCTTGCGAAAAACATACAAATGATATTTTAATTGGTTATAGTGAAATGCTAGATAAATTATATTTACTACGATATAAACATAACAGTAATTACAGAAAATACAGGCATTTGTATTTGTCAACTAATTATTTTTACAAAGAAAATAAAAAAAATAATATATATATGTTTACTAATCAATATGAAAATATAAAAAACTATGAAACTTGTGAACAAATTATAAAAGACATAAACAATGATATAAATATTGTCAAAATGACACAAGAAAAATGTAAACATAGAACAGTTTTTCTCGAAGAAATAGAACAAACAATAAAAAATGAATTTAGAACTATACAACAGGTGTTTATAAATAACCATAGCAATAGTAGCAATAGTAGCAATAGTAGCAATAGTAGAAATAGTAGCAATAGTAGAAATAGTAGAAATAGTAGAAATAGTAGCAATAGTAGCAATAACAGTGGTAAACACACATATTTTAATTTATCAGTTTTATATTATAGCGCATTTAACGAAAATATGAAGAATCGTGATTTTATTTCAGTTTTTAAAACGAAATTAAAAAATAAAATCGTTTTATGTAAGAAAGTGTTACAGAAAGTGTATGATTCGCTTAATGAGGACCCAACAGATGGTTCGGCAGAAAATGGTATTAATAGTAACACTACTGATAGTACAAATACAAATACCGACACGAGCAATAACCTTAATAATTTACGTTTTTTTTTTAATTATATAAAATATGATAAAAATGAAGATGCGATAAAATTTATAGAGAATATATTAAATATATATGAAGAGAATTACACATATCAAATGACTTATTTAAATAAAAAAAAAAAAAAAAAATGACTATGAAGATTTTCCTTTTTCATTATCAGATGATGAAGAAAAAAAAATATTTAATAAAGATTATAATATTATAGATACAAACATAGATAATAGTATGTGTAATAATAAACAATGTCCTGAAAATTCCTTTTGTTATGTTAAAAATAATTTTGAAAAATGTTATTGTTATCTTAATTATACTATGATTGATGGTATTTGTAAAAATAATCAAATAGTTTCATGTGAAATAAATAATGGAGGATGTGACAATAATGCTAAATGTTTATTAAAAAATAATAATTTTATTCAATGTATTTGTCCTGATGAAACAACAACAATAAATGAAGGTGTTATATGTGCTTCTTCTATGATAAATACTTTATCAAACATGGCTATTATTTTTTTTTTGTTTTTGTCATTTATTTAAAATTGTCAAAAAAAAAATAGTTAAATGTATAAAAATGGGGAAAAAAGCAAAGTGAACAAACAGTCAGGAAAAAATAAATAAATGTATATTACTTAATAAACACACATATATTTGGTCCCAAATAAACTAACTGTTTTTGAAAAAAAAATTATAAAAAGTGTGTAAAAAATAAAAAATAAAATAAAAAAAAATGCATTCTTCCTACGTCTCCATTTTTAACATGTGTGAAACGAGAATAGCACTTTTTTTTTTTTTTTTTTATGTTCTGACAGACTTACATAAATTAGATACATTACAAGACATGACAAGGGAGGAAACAGGCGAAAAAAAAAAAAAAAAAAAAAAAAAAAAAAAAAAAAAAAAAAAAAAAATGATTAAAATAAAAATAATAAAAAAAAATGAGTAAAAAAAAATGAGTAAAAAAAATTGAGTAAAACAAAACGAGTAAAACAAAATGAGTAAAACAAAATGAGTAAAA
>NW_022329253.1:0-737 GCF_002776525.5 Piliocolobus tephrosceles | reverse complement strand
TTTTTTTTTTTTTTTTTTTTTATACATTTGCAAAAATATTAAAAAAAAACAAATACATTAAAAATTATGATACTTTTGTGACACTTTTTTTTTTATTTTTACCTTAAATCATGTAGATGTTTATTAATAACATAATTATTATTACCAAAATAAATATAAAGTTCTAAACAATTTGGTCAAAATTTATAACGTATAATGTTGTAAAATGCAGTATTAAACGAAAAATGTATGTATATGTGTAATATGTAAAATGAAGAAATTAAGGTTGTTATAATTATTTGTACTTTAAAATTTTAAATAAATTTTATGACAAATTGTTATTATAAAAGGCAAAATAAAAAATAATTAGATATTTGTTATTGTCTTTGTTTTGTTTTGGGTTTGAGTATGGGCTTTGATTTAGGTTTTATTGTCGGCTTTATTTTGAAATTGTCATGGACATTTTTTTTTTGTCTTTATTTCAGTTTTAGTTTTAGCCTTATTTTTCTTAGTTTTAGCTTTTTTTCTTTTTTTTTTCTTTTTTTTCGATAAAGATTTGCCATATATATATATATATATATATATATATATACATATATATGAACGAATTCAGCCGTGTGTGCGATTTTTTTTTTTTTTTTTAAACGCATATATTAATAAATTTTAACAACTCAAATATATAAAAAAAAATAATGGTTATTCGATTTTTCTTTTTTTTTTTTTTATTTTTAAATACATTGTTAGTAAAATTTACACAC
>NW_022329252.1:3922-4659 GCF_002776525.5 Piliocolobus tephrosceles | reverse complement strand
GTGTGTAAATTTTACTAACAATGTATTTAAAAATAAAAAAAAAAAAAAGAAAAATCGAATAACCATTATTTTTTTTTATATATTTGAGTTGTTAAAATTTATTAATATATGCGTTTAAAAAAAAAAAAAAAAATCGCACACACGGCTGAATTCGTTCATATATATGTATATATATATATATATATATATATATATATGGCAAATCTTTATCGAAAAAAAAGAAAAAAAAAAGAAAAAAAGCTAAAACTAAGAAAAATAAGGCTAAAACTAAAACTGAAATAAAGACAAAAAAAAAATGTCCATGACAATTTCAAAATAAAGCCGACAATAAAACCTAAATCAAAGCCCATACTCAAACCCAAAACAAAACAAAGACAATAACAAATATCTAATTATTTTTTATTTTGCCTTTTATAATAACAATTTGTCATAAAATTTATTTAAAATTTTAAAGTACAAATAATTATAACAACCTTAATTTCTTCATTTTACATATTACACATATACATACATTTTTCGTTTAATACTGCATTTTACAACATTATACGTTATAAATTTTGACCAAATTGTTTAGAACTTTATATTTATTTTGGTAATAATAATTATGTTATTAATAAACATCTACATGATTTAAGGTAAAAATAAAAAAAAAAGTGTCACAAAAGTATCATAATTTTTAATGTATTTGTTTTTTTTTAATATTTTTGCAAATGTATAAAAAAAAAAAAAAAAAAAAA
>NW_022329252.1:0-3822 GCF_002776525.5 Piliocolobus tephrosceles | reverse complement strand
TTTTACTCATTTTGTTTTACTCATTTTGTTTTACTCGTTTTGTTTTACTCAATTTTTTTTACTCATTTTTTTTTACTCATTTTTTTTTATTATTTTTATTTTAATCATTTTTTTTTTTTTTTTTTTTTTTTTTTTTTTTTTTTTTTTTTTTTTTTCGCCTGTTTCCTCCCTTGTCATGTCTTGTAATGTATCTAATTTATGTAAGTCTGTCAGAACATAAAAAAAAAAAAAAAAAAGTGCTATTCTCGTTTCACACATGTTAAAAATGGAGACGTAGGAAGAATGCATTTTTTTTTATTTTATTTTTTATTTTTTACACACTTTTTATAATTTTTTTTTCAAAAACAGTTAGTTTATTTGGGACCAAATATATGTGTGTTTATTAAGTAATATACATTTATTTATTTTTTCCTGACTGTTTGTTCACTTTGCTTTTTTCCCCATTTTTATACATTTAACTATTTTTTTTTTGACAATTTTAAATAAATGACAAAAACAAAAAAAAAATAATAGCCATGTTTGATAAAGTATTTATCATAGAAGAAGCACATATAACACCTTCATTTATTGTTGTTGTTTCATCAGGACAAATACATTGAATAAAATTATTATTTTTTAATAAACATTTAGCATTATTGTCACATCCTCCATTATTTATTTCACATGAAACTATTTGATTATTTTTACAAATACCATCAATCATAGTATAATTAAGATAACAATAACATTTTTCAAAATTATTTTTAACATAACAAAAGGAATTTTCAGGACATTGTTTATTATTACACATACTATTATCTATGTTTGTATCTATAATATTATAATCTTTATTAAATATTTTTTTTTCTTCATCATCTGATAATGAAAAAGGAAAATCTTCATAGTCATTTTTTTTTTTTTTTTTTATTTAAATAAGTCATTTGATATGTGTAATTCTCTTCATATATATTTAATATATTCTCTATAAATTTTATCGCATCTTCATTTTTATCATATTTTATATAATTAAAAAAAAAACGTAAATTATTAAGGTTATTGCTCGTGTCGGTATTTGTATTTGTACTATCAGTAGTGTTACTATTAATACCATTTTCTGCCGAACCATCTGTTGGGTCCTCATTAAGCGAATCATACACTTTCTGTAACACTTTCTTACATAAAACGATTTTATTTTTTAATTTCGTTTTAAAAACTGAAATAAAATCACGATTCTTCATATTTTCGTTAAATGCGCTATAATATAAAACTGATAAATTAAAATATGTGTGTTTACCACTGTTATTGCTACTATTGCTACTATTTCTACTATTTCTACTATTTCTACTATTGCTACTATTTCTACTATTGCTACTATTGCTACTATTGCTACTATTGCTATGGTTATTTATAAACACCTGTTGTATAGTTCTAAATTCATTTTTTATTGTTTGTTCTATTTCTTCGAGAAAAACTGTTCTATGTTTACATTTTTCTTGTGTCATTTTGACAATATTTATATCATTGTTTATGTCTTTTATAATTTGTTCACAAGTTTCATAGTTTTTTATATTTTCATATTGATTAGTAAACATATATATATTATTTTTTTTATTTTCTTTGTAAAAATAATTAGTTGACAAATACAAATGCCTGTATTTTCTGTAATTACTGTTATGTTTATATCGTAGTAAATATAATTTATCTAGCATTTCACTATAACCAATTAAAATATCATTTGTATGTTTTTCGCAAGATATTAATCTCTTAATTAATTCCTCAACCTTTTCGTATATATATATTAGCATTTTTTTCTGATTTTCCATTCGTTCATTATTATTACCGTTATCAGAGATATATTTATTAAAATGATCAAAATGGAGTAGTAATTCTGCTAAATATGCATCACAACACCTGATTTGTTTTTTTAAAAAATCTACTAATAATTTATGATAAAATATATATGTATTGTAATCATTTAACTCATTTTGAATAAATAACATAAATTTATTTAATTTAAAAATGTCTACTTTTGTTTTGTTTATTTTACTTTTTTTTTTATAAATAAAAAAATTTTGTTTTTTTTTCTCATATATATATCTAACATTTTTATATATGTCAATAATAGCATCATTTTTTTCTTTTATTGCAGCTAAGACGTTTCTTTTGTATCTTTTATTAATTTTGTTCATTTCTGGAGTAATTGTTGTCTTATTATTACAGTTGTTACTATTACTGCTGTCACCTGTACACACTACAATATTTTCTTCAATTTGTCTTTTCTCATCTTCTATATCTAATATATATTTTTCATAAAATTTTATGCTTTCATAATAGTGTTTTAATTCACCATCTTTTTTTTTTATATTCATAAAAATGCTTTTTCTTTCATTTATATATTTATATAATAAATTTAAATTTAAAAAATAATAATCCATGTTTTCTTTTTCAATAATCATTTGTTCATGACATTTTATACCTATTTCTTCTATACTCGTATAAATATATATATTTTTTTTTTTTTTTTTCTTTTTTTGCGTTTTCTTTACTAGGTTTATTTGTTTCTGAGCAATTACTATAATTTGATAACTTTTCACAATATGCTTTTTTTTTTTTTTTTTAAATCTGTTTTTTTTAAGTCCTCAATTGGTTTATCGTCCTCCTCAGTGTCGGAAAAAATAAATGGATGATAAAGTTGTAGATCTGTTTTTCTATTCTTTTGGTCTATTGATGAATAATTCACCACTGCTTGATCTAGTGATAATACATTCTGAGTTGTAGTAGCATCTAGATTTATTTTAAAAGAAGAAATTTTTTTTCCCTTGTTTAGTACATTACATGTTAGAAAGAAGGTAGTAGAGGGAGGGGGGGTACTATTAAGATTAACATTAACAGTACCAGCATTGGGTAATGTATGGAGCACAGTAGTGGGTAAATTAGTATTTTTTTTTCCCTTCAATGATGAATCATTACATGGGGTTCCATCGTTACAAACCTTTAACCTATTATCCGGGGTTCCCACATTATGTATAACAGGTTTATAAAATTTTATATCCTCACCACTTTTACCCAACTTTACATTTACGTTTTTATTATTATTTTGTTTTATGCATGAAATGGCACTTATAATTGAATCTTGCTCGACTTCTTTTTCATCAATATTGTCATTATCATCGTCGTCATTATCATCGTCGTCATTGTCATCGTCGTCATTGTCATCGTCGTCATTACGATCATTACCATTACGATCGTCACCATTACGATCGTTACCAGTTCCATATACATATTTACGTTCATCCCAAAAAATAAATAAATCTGAGATATCCAAATTCATTGTTATTTTTATTTTACGTATCTTCTGTTTTATAGTATCATTCCTATTTGTACATCTACTTTGATCCATTTTGAAACAAAAATTATTTTTCAATGTTTTTGTTAAATACTTATATGTTCTTGTAGTATAATTTCTTATTAAATGTAAAAAAAGCATCTCAAATGGATGTAATTGGTATTTCGGTTTGTGTTTGTATGTATCTTCATTAATAGGAGTATCACCACCATCACTATTATAACTTCCATTGTTATGGTTATATGCATAATATAAGTTGAAAATTTGTTTTTCTTGTGTTTTATATAAAATATATTTATAAGATGCAGATAAAGAATTAATTAAATATTTAGTTGTACCTATATCATGTATAGAAGTTAAATAAGAACAAAAATTAATGGAAGATACCTTTGTTTGATTTATATAATAAAATTCTTTTTTTACATTTCTTATATTTTTTACATTTCTTATATTTTTTACATTTTTTACATTTTTTACATTTTTTACATTTTTTACAT
>NW_022329251.1:835-4660 GCF_002776525.5 Piliocolobus tephrosceles | reverse complement strand
ATGTAAAAAATGTAAAAAATGTAAAAAATGTAAAAAATGTAAAAAATATAAGAAATGTAAAAAATATAAGAAATGTAAAAAAAAGAATTTTATTATATAAATCAAACAAAGGTATCTTCCATTAATTTTTGTTCTTATTTAACTTCTATACATGATATAGGTACAACTAAATATTTAATTAATTCTTTATCTGCATCTTATAAATATATTTTATATAAAACACAAGAAAAACAAATTTTCAACTTATATTATGCATATAACCATAACAATGGAAGTTATAATAGTGATGGTGGTGATACTCCTATTAATGAAGATACATACAAACACAAACCGAAATACCAATTACATCCATTTGAGATGCTTTTTTTACATTTAATAAGAAATTATACTACAAGAACATATAAGTATTTAACAAAAACATTGAAAAATAATTTTTGTTTCAAAATGGATCAAAGTAGATGTACAAATAGGAATGATACTATAAAACAGAAGATACGTAAAATAAAAATAACAATGAATTTGGATATCTCAGATTTATTTATTTTTTGGGATGAACGTAAATATGTATATGGAACTGGTAACGATCGTAATGGTGACGATCGTAATGGTAATGATCGTAATGACGACGATGACAATGACGACGATGACAATGACGACGATGATAATGACGACGATGATAATGACAATATTGATGAAAAAGAAGTCGAGCAAGATTCAATTATAAGTGCCATTTCATGCATAAAACAAAATAATAATAAAAACGTAAATGTAAAGTTGGGTAAAAGTGGTGAGGATATAAAATTTTATAAACCTGTTATACATAATGTGGGAACCCCGGATAATAGGTTAAAGGTTTGTAACGATGGAACCCCATGTAATGATTCATCATTGAAGGGAAAAAAAAATACTAATTTACCCACTACTGTGCTCCATACATTACCCAATGCTGGTACTGTTAATGTTAATCTTAATAGTACCCCCCCTCCCTCTACTACCTTCTTTCTAACATGTAATGTACTAAACAAGGGAAAAAAAAATTTCTTCTTTTAAAATAAATCTAGATGCTACTACAACTCAGAATGTATTATCACTAGATCAAGCAGTGGTGAATTATTCATCAATAGACCAAAAGAATAGAAAAACAGATCTACAACTTTATCATCCATTTATTTTTTCCGACACTGAGGAGGACGATAAACCAATTGAGGACTTAAAAAAAACAGATTTAAAAAAAAAAAAAAAAAGCATATTGTGAAAAGTTATCAAATTATAGTAATTGCTCAGAAACAAATAAACCTAGTAAAGAAAACGCAAAAAAAGAAAAAAAAAAAAAAAAATATATATATTTATACGAGTATAGAAGAAATAGGTATAAAATGTCATGAACAAATGATTATTGAAAAAGAAAACATGGATTATTATTTTTTAAATTTAAATTTATTATATAAATATATAAATGAAAGAAAAAGCATTTTTATGAATATAAAAAAAAAAAGATGGTGAATTAAAACACTATTATGAAAGCATAAAATTTTATGAAAAATATATATTAGATATAGAAGATGAGAAAAGACAAATTGAAGAAAATATTGTAGTGTGTACAGGTGACAGCAGTAATAGTAACAACTGTAATAATAAGACAACAATTACTCCAGAAATGAACAAAATTAATAAAAGATACAAAAGAAACGTCTTAGCTGCAATAAAAGAAAAAAATGATGCTATTATTGACATATATAAAAATGTTAGATATATATATGAGAAAAAAAAACAAAATTTTTTTATTTATAAAAAAAAAAGTAAAATAAACAAAACAAAAGTAGACATTTTTAAATTAAATAAATTTATGTTATTTATTCAAAATGAGTTAAATGATTACAATACATATATATTTTATCATAAATTATTAGTAGATTTTTTAAAAAAACAAATCAGGTGTTGTGATGCATATTTAGCAGAATTACTACTCCATTTTGATCATTTTAATAAATATATCTCTGATAACGGTAATAATAATGAACGAATGGAAAATCAGAAAAAAATGCTAATATATATATACGAAAAGGTTGAGGAATTAATTAAGAGATTAATATCTTGCGAAAAACATACAAATGATATTTTAATTGGTTATAGTGAAATGCTAGATAAATTATATTTACTACGATATAAACATAACAGTAATTACAGAAAATACAGGCATTTGTATTTGTCAACTAATTATTTTTACAAAGAAAATAAAAAAAATAATATATATATGTTTACTAATCAATATGAAAATATAAAAAACTATGAAACTTGTGAACAAATTATAAAAGACATAAACAATGATATAAATATTGTCAAAATGACACAAGAAAAATGTAAACATAGAACAGTTTTTCTCGAAGAAATAGAACAAACAATAAAAAATGAATTTAGAACTATACAACAGGTGTTTATAAATAACCATAGCAATAGTAGCAATAGTAGCAATAGTAGCAATAGTAGAAATAGTAGCAATAGTAGAAATAGTAGAAATAGTAGAAATAGTAGCAATAGTAGCAATAACAGTGGTAAACACACATATTTTAATTTATCAGTTTTATATTATAGCGCATTTAACGAAAATATGAAGAATCGTGATTTTATTTCAGTTTTTAAAACGAAACTAAAAAATAAAATCGTTTTATGTAAGAAAGTGTTACAGAAAGTGTATGATTCGCTTAATGAGGACCCAACAGATGGTTCGGCAGAAAATGGTATTAATAGTAACACTACTGATAGTACAAATACAAATACCGACACGAGCAATAACCTTAATAATTTACGTTTTTTTTTTAATTATATAAAATATGATAAAAATGAAGATGCGATAAAATTTATAGAGAATATATTAAATATATATGAAGAGAATTACACATATCAAATGACTTATTTAAATAAAAAAAAAAAAAAAAAATGACTATGAAGATTTTCCTTTTTCATTATCAGATGATGAAGAAAAAAAAATATTTAATAAAGATTATAATATTATAGATACAAACATAGATAATAGTATGTGTAATAATAAACAATGTCCTGAAAATTCCTTTTGTTATGTTAAAAATAATTTTGAAAAATGTTATTGTTATCTTAATTATACTATGATTGATGGTATTTGTAAAAATAATCAAATAGTTTCATGTGAAATAAATAATGGAGGATGTGACAATAATGCTAAATGTTTATTAAAAAATAATAATTTTATTCAATGTATTTGTCCTGATGAAACAACAACAATAAATGAAGGTGTTATATGTGCTTCTTCTATGATAAATACTTTATCAAACATGGCTATTATTTTTTTTTTTGTTTTTGTCATTTATTTAAAATTGTCAAAAAAAAAATAGTTAAATGTATAAAAATGGGGAAAAAAGCAAAGTGAACAAACAGTCAGGAAAAAATAAATAAATGTATATTACTTAATAAACACACATATATTTGGTCCCAAATAAACTAACTGTTTTTGAAAAAAAAATTATAAAAAGTGTGTAAAAAATAAAAAATAAAATAAAAAAAAATGCATTCTTCCTACGTCTCCATTTTTAACATGTGTGAAACGAGAATAGCACTTTTTTTTTTTTTTTTTTATGTTCTGACAGACTTACATAAATTAGATACATTACAAGACATGACAAGGGAGGAAACAGGCGAAAAAAAAAAAAAAAAAAAAAAAAAAAAAAAAAAAAAAAAAAAAAAAATGATTAAAATAAAAATAATAAAAAAAATGAGTAAAAAAAAATGAGTAAAAAAAATTGAGTAAAACAAAACGAGTAAAACAAAATGAGTAAAACAAAATGAGTAAAA
>NW_022329251.1:0-735 GCF_002776525.5 Piliocolobus tephrosceles | reverse complement strand
TTTTTTTTTTTTTTTTTTTTTATACATTTGCAAAAATATTAAAAAAAAACAAATACATTAAAAATTATGATACTTTTGTGACACTTTTTTTTTTATTTTTACCTTAAATCATGTAGATGTTTATTAATAACATAATTATTATTACCAAAATAAATATAAAGTTCTAAACAATTTGGTCAAAATTTATAACGTATAATGTTGTAAAATGCAGTATTAAACGAAAAATGTATGTATATGTGTAATATGTAAAATGAAGAAATTAAGGTTGTTATAATTATTTGTACTTTAAAATTTTAAATAAATTTTATGACAAATTGTTATTATAAAAGGCAAAATAAAAAATAATTAGATATTTGTTATTGTCTTTGTTTTGTTTTGGGTTTGAGTATGGGCTTTGATTTAGGTTTTATTGTCGGCTTTATTTTGAAATTGTCATGGACATTTTTTTTTTGTCTTTATTTCAGTTTTAGTTTTAGCCTTATTTTTCTTAGTTTTAGCTTTTTTTCTTTTTTTTTTCTTTTTTTTCGATAAAGATTTGCCATATATATATATATATATATATATATATATACATATATATGAACGAATTCAGCCGTGTGTGCGATTTTTTTTTTTTTTTTAAACGCATATATTAATAAATTTTAACAACTCAAATATATAAAAAAAAATAATGGTTATTCGATTTTTCTTTTTTTTTTTTTATTTTTAAATACATTGTTAGTAAAATTTACACAC
>NW_022329250.1:3925-4660 GCF_002776525.5 Piliocolobus tephrosceles | reverse complement strand
GTGTGTAAATTTTACTAACAATGTATTTAAAAATAAAAAAAAAAAAAGAAAAATCGAATAACCATTATTTTTTTTTATATATTTGAGTTGTTAAAATTTATTAATATATGCGTTTAAAAAAAAAAAAAAAATCGCACACACGGCTGAATTCGTTCATATATATGTATATATATATATATATATATATATATATATGGCAAATCTTTATCGAAAAAAAAGAAAAAAAAAAGAAAAAAAGCTAAAACTAAGAAAAATAAGGCTAAAACTAAAACTGAAATAAAGACAAAAAAAAAATGTCCATGACAATTTCAAAATAAAGCCGACAATAAAACCTAAATCAAAGCCCATACTCAAACCCAAAACAAAACAAAGACAATAACAAATATCTAATTATTTTTTATTTTGCCTTTTATAATAACAATTTGTCATAAAATTTATTTAAAATTTTAAAGTACAAATAATTATAACAACCTTAATTTCTTCATTTTACATATTACACATATACATACATTTTTCGTTTAATACTGCATTTTACAACATTATACGTTATAAATTTTGACCAAATTGTTTAGAACTTTATATTTATTTTGGTAATAATAATTATGTTATTAATAAACATCTACATGATTTAAGGTAAAAATAAAAAAAAAAGTGTCACAAAAGTATCATAATTTTTAATGTATTTGTTTTTTTTTAATATTTTTGCAAATGTATAAAAAAAAAAAAAAAAAAAAA
>NW_022329250.1:0-3825 GCF_002776525.5 Piliocolobus tephrosceles | reverse complement strand
TTTTACTCATTTTGTTTTACTCATTTTGTTTTACTCGTTTTGTTTTACTCAATTTTTTTTACTCATTTTTTTTTACTCATTTTTTTTATTATTTTTATTTTAATCATTTTTTTTTTTTTTTTTTTTTTTTTTTTTTTTTTTTTTTTTTTTTTTTCGCCTGTTTCCTCCCTTGTCATGTCTTGTAATGTATCTAATTTATGTAAGTCTGTCAGAACATAAAAAAAAAAAAAAAAAAGTGCTATTCTCGTTTCACACATGTTAAAAATGGAGACGTAGGAAGAATGCATTTTTTTTTATTTTATTTTTTATTTTTTACACACTTTTTATAATTTTTTTTTCAAAAACAGTTAGTTTATTTGGGACCAAATATATGTGTGTTTATTAAGTAATATACATTTATTTATTTTTTCCTGACTGTTTGTTCACTTTGCTTTTTTCCCCATTTTTATACATTTAACTATTTTTTTTTTGACAATTTTAAATAAATGACAAAAACAAAAAAAAAAATAATAGCCATGTTTGATAAAGTATTTATCATAGAAGAAGCACATATAACACCTTCATTTATTGTTGTTGTTTCATCAGGACAAATACATTGAATAAAATTATTATTTTTTAATAAACATTTAGCATTATTGTCACATCCTCCATTATTTATTTCACATGAAACTATTTGATTATTTTTACAAATACCATCAATCATAGTATAATTAAGATAACAATAACATTTTTCAAAATTATTTTTAACATAACAAAAGGAATTTTCAGGACATTGTTTATTATTACACATACTATTATCTATGTTTGTATCTATAATATTATAATCTTTATTAAATATTTTTTTTTCTTCATCATCTGATAATGAAAAAGGAAAATCTTCATAGTCATTTTTTTTTTTTTTTTTTATTTAAATAAGTCATTTGATATGTGTAATTCTCTTCATATATATTTAATATATTCTCTATAAATTTTATCGCATCTTCATTTTTATCATATTTTATATAATTAAAAAAAAAACGTAAATTATTAAGGTTATTGCTCGTGTCGGTATTTGTATTTGTACTATCAGTAGTGTTACTATTAATACCATTTTCTGCCGAACCATCTGTTGGGTCCTCATTAAGCGAATCATACACTTTCTGTAACACTTTCTTACATAAAACGATTTTATTTTTTAGTTTCGTTTTAAAAACTGAAATAAAATCACGATTCTTCATATTTTCGTTAAATGCGCTATAATATAAAACTGATAAATTAAAATATGTGTGTTTACCACTGTTATTGCTACTATTGCTACTATTTCTACTATTTCTACTATTTCTACTATTGCTACTATTTCTACTATTGCTACTATTGCTACTATTGCTACTATTGCTATGGTTATTTATAAACACCTGTTGTATAGTTCTAAATTCATTTTTTATTGTTTGTTCTATTTCTTCGAGAAAAACTGTTCTATGTTTACATTTTTCTTGTGTCATTTTGACAATATTTATATCATTGTTTATGTCTTTTATAATTTGTTCACAAGTTTCATAGTTTTTTATATTTTCATATTGATTAGTAAACATATATATATTATTTTTTTTATTTTCTTTGTAAAAATAATTAGTTGACAAATACAAATGCCTGTATTTTCTGTAATTACTGTTATGTTTATATCGTAGTAAATATAATTTATCTAGCATTTCACTATAACCAATTAAAATATCATTTGTATGTTTTTCGCAAGATATTAATCTCTTAATTAATTCCTCAACCTTTTCGTATATATATATTAGCATTTTTTTCTGATTTTCCATTCGTTCATTATTATTACCGTTATCAGAGATATATTTATTAAAATGATCAAAATGGAGTAGTAATTCTGCTAAATATGCATCACAACACCTGATTTGTTTTTTTAAAAAATCTACTAATAATTTATGATAAAATATATATGTATTGTAATCATTTAACTCATTTTGAATAAATAACATAAATTTATTTAATTTAAAAATGTCTACTTTTGTTTTGTTTATTTTACTTTTTTTTTTATAAATAAAAAAATTTTGTTTTTTTTTCTCATATATATATCTAACATTTTTATATATGTCAATAATAGCATCATTTTTTTCTTTTATTGCAGCTAAGACGTTTCTTTTGTATCTTTTATTAATTTTGTTCATTTCTGGAGTAATTGTTGTCTTATTATTACAGTTGTTACTATTACTGCTGTCACCTGTACACACTACAATATTTTCTTCAATTTGTCTTTTCTCATCTTCTATATCTAATATATATTTTTCATAAAATTTTATGCTTTCATAATAGTGTTTTAATTCACCATCTTTTTTTTTTTATATTCATAAAAATGCTTTTTCTTTCATTTATATATTTATATAATAAATTTAAATTTAAAAAATAATAATCCATGTTTTCTTTTTCAATAATCATTTGTTCATGACATTTTATACCTATTTCTTCTATACTCGTATAAATATATATATTTTTTTTTTTTTTTTTCTTTTTTTGCGTTTTCTTTACTAGGTTTATTTGTTTCTGAGCAATTACTATAATTTGATAACTTTTCACAATATGCTTTTTTTTTTTTTTTTTAAATCTGTTTTTTTTAAGTCCTCAATTGGTTTATCGTCCTCCTCAGTGTCGGAAAAAATAAATGGATGATAAAGTTGTAGATCTGTTTTTCTATTCTTTTGGTCTATTGATGAATAATTCACCACTGCTTGATCTAGTGATAATACATTCTGAGTTGTAGTAGCATCTAGATTTATTTTAAAAGAAGAAATTTTTTTTTCCCTTGTTTAGTACATTACATGTTAGAAAGAAGGTAGTAGAGGGAGGGGGGGTACTATTAAGATTAACATTAACAGTACCAGCATTGGGTAATGTATGGAGCACAGTAGTGGGTAAATTAGTATTTTTTTTTCCCTTCAATGATGAATCATTACATGGGGTTCCATCGTTACAAACCTTTAACCTATTATCCGGGGTTCCCACATTATGTATAACAGGTTTATAAAATTTTATATCCTCACCACTTTTACCCAACTTTACATTTACGTTTTTATTATTATTTTGTTTTATGCATGAAATGGCACTTATAATTGAATCTTGCTCGACTTCTTTTTCATCAATATTGTCATTATCATCGTCGTCATTATCATCGTCGTCATTGTCATCGTCGTCATTGTCATCGTCGTCATTACGATCATTACCATTACGATCGTCACCATTACGATCGTTACCAGTTCCATATACATATTTACGTTCATCCCAAAAAATAAATAAATCTGAGATATCCAAATTCATTGTTATTTTTATTTTACGTATCTTCTGTTTTATAGTATCATTCCTATTTGTACATCTACTTTGATCCATTTTGAAACAAAAATTATTTTTCAATGTTTTTGTTAAATACTTATATGTTCTTGTAGTATAATTTCTTATTAAATGTAAAAAAAGCATCTCAAATGGATGTAATTGGTATTTCGGTTTGTGTTTGTATGTATCTTCATTAATAGGAGTATCACCACCATCACTATTATAACTTCCATTGTTATGGTTATATGCATAATATAAGTTGAAAATTTGTTTTTCTTGTGTTTTATATAAAATATATTTATAAGATGCAGATAAAGAATTAATTAAATATTTAGTTGTACCTATATCATGTATAGAAGTTAAATAAGAACAAAAATTAATGGAAGATACCTTTGTTTGATTTATATAATAAAATTCTTTTTTTTACATTTCTTATATTTTTTACATTTCTTATATTTTTTACATTTTTTACATTTTTTACATTTTTTACATTTTTTACAT
>NW_022329249.1:0-1201 GCF_002776525.5 Piliocolobus tephrosceles | reverse complement strand
CTCTCAGGTTTGTCAAAGATCAGATGGCTGTAGATGTGTGGTATTATTTCTGAGGACTCTGTTCTGTTCCATTGGTCTATATCTCTGTTTTGGTACCAGTAGCATGCTGTTTGGGTTACTGTAGTCTTGTAGTATAGTTTGAAGTCAGGTAGTGTGACGCCTCCAGCTTTGTCCTTTTGACTTAGGATTCTCTTGGCAATGCGGGCTCTTTTTTGGTTCCATATGCACTTTAAAGCAGATTTTTCCAATTCTGTGAAGAAACTCATTGGTAGCTTGATGGGGATGGCATTGAATCTATAAATAACCTTGGGCAGTATGGCCATTTTCACGATATTGATTCTTCCTATCCATGAGCATGGTATGTTCTTCCATTTGTTTGTGTCCTCTTTTATTTCACTGAGCAGTGGTTTGTAGTTGTCCTTGAAGAGGTCCTTTACATCACTTGTAAGTTGGATTCCTAGGTATTTTATTCTCTTTGAAGCAATTGTGAATGGAAGTTCATTCATGGTTTGGCTCTCTGTTTGTCTGTTACTGGTGTATAAGAATGCTTGTGATTTTTGCACATTAATTTTGTTTTTCTTTTTATTATACTTTAAGTTCTAGGGTACATGTGTATAACGTGCAGGTTTGTTACATATGTATATTTGTGCCATGTTGGTGTGCTGCACCCATTAACTCGTCAGCACCCATCAATTCATCATTTATATCATGTATAACTCCCCAGTGCAATCCTCCCCCCCCCCATGATAGGCACCAGTGTGTGATGTTCCCCTTCCCGAGTCCAAGTAAACTCATTGTTCAGTTCCCACCTATGAGTAAGAACATGCGGTGTTTGGTTTTCTCTTCTTGTGATAGTTTGCTAAGAATGATGGTTTCCAGCTGCATCCATGTCCCTATAAAGGATGCAAACTCATCCTTTTTTATGGCTGCATAGTATTTCATGGTGTATATGTGCCATATTTTCTTAATCCATTCTGTCACTGATGGACATTTGGGTTGATTCCAAGTCTTTGCTATTGTGAATAGTGCCACAATAAACATACGTGTGCATGTGTCTTTGTAGTAGAATAATTTATAATCCTTTGGGTATATGCCCAGTAGTGGGATGGCTGGGTCATATGGTACATCTAGTTCTGGATCCTTGGGGAATTGGTATACTGTTTTCCATAATGGTTGAACTAGTTTACAATCCCACCAACAG
>NW_022329248.1:0-1201 GCF_002776525.5 Piliocolobus tephrosceles | reverse complement strand
CTGTTGGTGGGATTGTAAACTAGTTCAACCATTATGGAAAACAGTATACCAATTCCCCAAGGATCCAGAACTAGATGTACCATATGACCCAGCCATCCCACTACTGGGCATATACCCAAAGGATTATAAATTATTCTACTACAAAGACACATGCACACGTATGTTTATTGTGGCACTATTCACAATAGCAAAGACTTGGAATCAACCCAAATGTCCATCAGTGACAGAATGGATTAAGAAAATATGGCACATATACACCATGAAATACTATGCAGCCATAAAAAAGGATGAGTTTGCATCCTTTATAGGGACATGGATGCAGCTGGAAACCATCATTCTTAGCAAACTATCACAAGAAGAGAAAACCAAACACCGCATGTTCTTACTCATAGGTGGGAACTGAACAATGAGTTTACTTGGACTCGGGAAGGGGAACATCACACACTGGTGCCTATCATGGGGGGGGGGAGGATTGCACTGGGGAGTTATACATGATATAAATGATGAATTGATGGGTGCTGACGAGTTAATGGGTGCAGCACACCAACATGGCACAAATATACATATGTAACAAACCTGCACGTTATACACATGTACCCTAGAACTTAAAGTATAATAAAAAGAAAAACAAAATTAATGTGCAAAAATCACAAGCATTCTTATACACCAGTAACAGACAAACAGAGAGCCAAACCATGAATGAACTTCCATTCACAATTGCTTCAAAGAGAATAAAATACCTAGGAATCCAACTTACAAGTGATGTAAAGGACCTCTTCAAGGACAACTACAAACCACTGCTCAGTGAAATAAAAGAGGACACAAACAAATGGAAGAACATACCATGCTCATGGATAGGAAGAATCAATATCGTGAAAATGGCCATACTGCCCAAGGTTATTTATAGATTCAATGCCATCCCCATCAAGCTACCAATGAGTTTCTTCACAGAATTGGAAAAATCTGCTTTAAAGTGCATATGGAACCAAAAAAGAGCCCGCATTGCCAAGAGAATCCTAAGTCAAAAGGACAAAGCTGGAGGCGTCACACTACCTGACTTCAAACTATACTACAAGACTACAGTAACCCAAACAGCATGCTACTGGTACCAAAACAGAGATATAGACCAATGGAACAGAACAGAGTCCTCAGAAATAATACCACACATCTACAGCCATCTGATCTTTGACAAACCTGAGAG
>NW_022329247.1:0-1502 GCF_002776525.5 Piliocolobus tephrosceles | reverse complement strand
TCTACTCATCTGACAAAGGGCTAATTTCCAGAATCTACAAAGAACTCAAACAAATATACAAGAAAAAAACAAACAACCCCATCCAAAAGTGGGGAAAGGATATGAACAGACATTTCTCAAAAGAAGACATTCATACAGCCAACAGACACATGAAAAAATGCTCATCATCACTGGCCATCAGAGAAATGCAAATCAAAACCACAATGAGATACCATCTCACACCAGTTAGAATGGCAATCATTAAAAAATCAGGAAACAACAGGTGTTGGAGAGGATGTGGAGAAATAGGAACACTTTTACACTGTTGGTGGGATTGTAAACTAGTTCAACCATTATGGAAAACAGTATACCAATTCCCCAAGGATCCAGAACTAGATGTACCATATGACCCAGCCATCCCACTACTGGGCATATACCCAAAGGATTATAAATTATTCTACTACAAAGACACATGCACACGTATGTTTATTGTGGCACTATTCACAATAGCAAAGACTTGGAATCAACCCAAATGTCCATCAGTGACAGAATGGATTAAGAAAATATGGCACATATACACCATGAAATACTATGCAGCCATAAAAAAGGATGAGTTTGCATCCTTTATAGGGACATGGATGCAGCTGGAAACCATCATTCTTAGCAAACTATCACAAGAAGAGAAAACCAAACACCGCATGTTCTCACTCATAGGTGGGAACTGAACAATGAGTTTACTTGGACTCGGGAAGGGGAACATCACACACTGGTGCCTATCATGGGGGGGGGGAGGATTGCACTGGGGAGTTATACATGATATAAATGATGAATTGATGGGTGCTGACGAGTTAATGGGTGCAGCACACCAACATGGCACAAATATACATATGTAACAAACCTGCACGTTATACACATGTACCCTAGAACTTAAAGTATAATAAAAAGAAAAACAAAATTAATGTGCAAAAATCACAAGCATTCTTATACACCAGTAACAGACAAACAGAGAGCCAAACCATGAATGAACTTCCATTCACAATTGCTTCAAAGAGAATAAAATACCTAGGAATCCAACTTACAAGTGATGTAAAGGACCTCTTCAAGGACAACTACAAACCACTGCTCAGTGAAATAAAAGAGGACACAAACAAATGGAAGAACATACCATGCTCATGGATAGGAAGAATCAATATCGTGAAAATGGCCATACTGCCCAAGGTTATTTATAGATTCAATGCCATCCCCATCAAGCTACCAATGAGTTTCTTCACAGAATTGGAAAAATCTGCTTTAAAGTGCATATGGAACCAAAAAAGAGCCCGCATTGCCAAGAGAATCCTAAGTCAAAAGGACAAAGCTGGAGGCGTCACACTACCTGACTTCAAACTATACTACAAGACTACAGTAACCCAAACAGCATGCTACTGGTACCAAAACAGAGATATAGACCAATGGAACAGAACAGAGTCCTCAGAAATAATACCACACATCTACAGCCATCTGATCTTTGACAAACCTGAGAG
>NW_022329246.1:0-1502 GCF_002776525.5 Piliocolobus tephrosceles | reverse complement strand
CTCTCAGGTTTGTCAAAGATCAGATGGCTGTAGATGTGTGGTATTATTTCTGAGGACTCTGTTCTGTTCCATTGGTCTATATCTCTGTTTTGGTACCAGTAGCATGCTGTTTGGGTTACTGTAGTCTTGTAGTATAGTTTGAAGTCAGGTAGTGTGACGCCTCCAGCTTTGTCCTTTTGACTTAGGATTCTCTTGGCAATGCGGGCTCTTTTTTGGTTCCATATGCACTTTAAAGCAGATTTTTCCAATTCTGTGAAGAAACTCATTGGTAGCTTGATGGGGATGGCATTGAATCTATAAATAACCTTGGGCAGTATGGCCATTTTCACGATATTGATTCTTCCTATCCATGAGCATGGTATGTTCTTCCATTTGTTTGTGTCCTCTTTTATTTCACTGAGCAGTGGTTTGTAGTTGTCCTTGAAGAGGTCCTTTACATCACTTGTAAGTTGGATTCCTAGGTATTTTATTCTCTTTGAAGCAATTGTGAATGGAAGTTCATTCATGGTTTGGCTCTCTGTTTGTCTGTTACTGGTGTATAAGAATGCTTGTGATTTTTGCACATTAATTTTGTTTTTCTTTTTATTATACTTTAAGTTCTAGGGTACATGTGTATAACGTGCAGGTTTGTTACATATGTATATTTGTGCCATGTTGGTGTGCTGCACCCATTAACTCGTCAGCACCCATCAATTCATCATTTATATCATGTATAACTCCCCAGTGCAATCCTCCCCCCCCCCATGATAGGCACCAGTGTGTGATGTTCCCCTTCCCGAGTCCAAGTAAACTCATTGTTCAGTTCCCACCTATGAGTGAGAACATGCGGTGTTTGGTTTTCTCTTCTTGTGATAGTTTGCTAAGAATGATGGTTTCCAGCTGCATCCATGTCCCTATAAAGGATGCAAACTCATCCTTTTTTATGGCTGCATAGTATTTCATGGTGTATATGTGCCATATTTTCTTAATCCATTCTGTCACTGATGGACATTTGGGTTGATTCCAAGTCTTTGCTATTGTGAATAGTGCCACAATAAACATACGTGTGCATGTGTCTTTGTAGTAGAATAATTTATAATCCTTTGGGTATATGCCCAGTAGTGGGATGGCTGGGTCATATGGTACATCTAGTTCTGGATCCTTGGGGAATTGGTATACTGTTTTCCATAATGGTTGAACTAGTTTACAATCCCACCAACAGTGTAAAAGTGTTCCTATTTCTCCACATCCTCTCCAACACCTGTTGTTTCCTGATTTTTTAATGATTGCCATTCTAACTGGTGTGAGATGGTATCTCATTGTGGTTTTGATTTGCATTTCTCTGATGGCCAGTGATGATGAGCATTTTTTCATGTGTCTGTTGGCTGTATGAATGTCTTCTTTTGAGAAATGTCTGTTCATATCCTTTCCCCACTTTTGGATGGGGTTGTTTGTTTTTTTCTTGTATATTTGTTTGAGTTCTTTGTAGATTCTGGAAATTAGCCCTTTGTCAGATGAGTAGA
>NW_022329245.1:536-7395 GCF_002776525.5 Piliocolobus tephrosceles | reverse complement strand
CCCCAGAGGCGCAGTCTACAGAGACAGGCAGGTTTCCTTGAGCTGCTGTGAGCTCCACCCAGTTCGAGCTTCCCAGCTGCTTTAGTTACCTACTTAAGCCTCAGCGATGGCGGGCGCCCCTCCCCCAGCCTCGCTGCTGCCTTGCGGTTAGATTGCCGCAGACTGCTGTGTTAGCAAGGAGAAAGGCTCCGTGGGCGTGGGACCCTCCCGGCCAGGTGTGGGATACAATCTCCGGTGTGCCGGTGTTACAGCGCAGTATTGGGGTGGGAGTTACCCGATTTTCCAGGTGTTGTGTGTCTCAGTTCCCCTGGCTAGGAAAAGGGACTCCCTTCCCCCTCGCGCTTCCCAGGTGAGGCGATGCCTCGCCCTGCTTCAGCTCTCGCTGGTCGGGCTGCAGCAGCTGACCAGCACCGATTGTCCGGCACTCCTGAGTGAGATGACCCCAGTACCTCAGTTGAAAATGCAGAAATCGCCGGTCTTCTGTGTCGCTCGCGCTGGGAGATGGAGACTGAAGCTGTTCCTATTCGGCCATCTTGCTCCGCCCCCAGCCTCAGTTTCTTAGCCATCAAATTAAACTCACCTTTCCAAGGATTCTTTTCCGCCTTCTAATTATACCACTTATATTCATTAAAAGAAATGTATCTAATAGTCTACAGTTTTACCAGTAATGTACCCCTGAAGAACAAAGTCAGTCATTATTAAAAAACCCAAGTTGGATTATATATCGCTGTTTCAGTATAATAAATTTTTTCTTTATTAATAGACAATAATGAATAATAAACAAGAAATCATACAGCTATAAAAACAAAAATCTGCTAATACAAAGAATAATCAATCACAATGAACATCTCCGTATAAAATTCTAAATCACAAAAGCTACTTTCTAATTTAGCCACCCATCGGCCTAAATATAAAGGTGCTTCTCCACAAACCAGAATCCAAAAATCTTAGGTAATTATTTTTCTACTGCTTCTACTTGAGGTAGGAGGTAGACACAAAGGAAGCTAGACCATGATTCCTACTCTGATCACATACTCTTTTTTGACTCTCCATGTCTAGTCCAATACACACAGCCTAGTGTATAGTAACTATTACAAGTATACCAAAATATAAACGGCTTCGAGGTGTATATAAGGTTAAAACAAATTATAAATCATATTACGATAACTAACATGGAACAGAGTTAAAGTATTTATTGTTAATAACTCACTTAGCACAATAGGCAATTTTAACCTAAGTAACTGATGTCACAATACTTCTGTATCTAGGAGGAATTCTTTTCATAGTAGCTCTCAAAAGAGGTAAGATCCTTTCCACGTGGTTTGGGCTTGCCCCTTGAACTGAGAGCATGTCACTTTTTACTAGAGGTTGATGTATGACTCAACTCAGAGTTGAGGAAGAAAATTGGAGATAATAGCACCTGCCTGTCACTTGGTACATATCATATGATGTTGATTTATTTACTTGTGGAGTCAGGGTCTCGCTCTGTTGCCCAGGCTGGAGTGCAGTGACAGGATCATTGCTCAGGTGGTATGCACCTGTAGTCCCAGCTACTTGGGAGGCTGAGGTAGGAGAATGGCTTGAACCCAGGAGGCAGAGGTTGCAGTGAGCTGAGATCATGCCATGGCACTCCAGCCTGGTGACAAAGCAAGACTGGAGAAAGGAAAAAAAAAAAAAAATTTAAGTTCTAGTATCTAAAATGAGCAAAATCACCAGGCACAGTGGGTCACACTTGTAATCCCAGCACTTTGGGATGCTGAGATGGGTGGACCATCTGAAGGGAGGAGTTTGAGACCAGACTGCAGTGAGCCGAGATTGCACCATTGCACTCCAGCCTGGGAGACAAAGTGATACTCCATTTCAAAAAAAGAATTAGCCAAGAGTGGTAGCATGCACCTGTAGTCCCAGCTACTGGGGAGGCTGATGGGGAAGGCTTCTTTGAGCCCGGGGGTCAAGGCTGCAGTGAGCCATGATTGTACTACCTCACTCCAGCCTGGGCAACAAAGCAACACCCTGTCTCAAAAAAGACACACACAAAACACAAACAGGACAGAACAACATCCTTTCCTCATCATTAGTTTGAAGGAAGTGACTTGCCTGTAAAAGTTTCCATTTTCAAAAAAAGCATTAGAATACAGCATAGGGCCAGGCGCCATGGCTCGTTCCTGTAATCCTAGCCCTTTGGGAGGCTGAAATGGATTGCCTGAGCCCAGGAGGTTGAGGCTGCAGGGAGGATCTTGGCTCAAGCGATCCTCCCGCCTCAGTCCCGCAACTAGCAGGGACTACAGACGCCTACCACCATGCCCAGCTATTTTTTTTTTTTTTTTGTATTTTTGTAGAGGCAGGGTTTCACCATGTTGCCCAAGCTAGTCTGGAACTCCTGCACTCAAGCGATCGGCCGGCCTCGTCCTCCCAAAGTGCTGGGATTACAGGCGTGAGCCACCGGACCTGACCCAATTACCTTCTTCAATCTGAGAGTGAGCGCTGGAAGAAAAGCTCTAACTTGCAAATAATTTTTTAGAGACAGAGTCTCCCTCTGTCACACAGACTGGAGTGCAGTGGCGCAATTTTGGCTCACTTGATCGCTTATATAATCTCGGCTCACTGTAATCTCGACCTCCTGGCTCGGTCGCTTATATATATATACACACACATATATTTGTTTGTTTAGATGTTGTCCCAGTCTGTCGCCCAGGCTGGAGTACAGCGGCGCGATCTGGGCTCACTTCAACCTCCGCCTCCCGGGTTCAAACAATTCTCTCCCTCAGCCTCGCGAGTAGCTGGGATTACAGGTGCCCGCCACCACGCCTGGCTAATTTTTGTATTTTTAGTAGAGATGGGGTTTCACCATGCTGGCCAGGCTAAGTCTTGAGATCCACCCGCCTCCGACTCCCAAAGTACTGGGATTATAGGTGTGGGCCGCCACGCCTGGCCGATCGCTTATATTTTTAAAAAGATGTTTTCTTCGTTTCCTAGTCACTTCTACCCCGCTACAAATTTTCAAAGGCTTAATGCTATTGCAAAGGGCCTTCAGAGGTCAAAGTCAGGGGTGCAGCTCCCTGATAAGAGGCAACATCAGGAAGGGCCGATGTTGAGGCAACATCCTGCCGCCCAGGATGAGCTGCGGCAGCTAGCGGGGAACGCTCCCGGGGGTACACTGGCCCCTGGCTTGGGGAGGTGTTGTGGAGGGCAAATACCCAAGCTAAGAAGAGGTGAGTCTGGGGCCGCGACCGGGCCTGCAGCTGGCGCTGGCCATTAAGGAGCTTCTGCGTGGCCGTGCAATCCTGCTCGCCTGGCGACGACTGCGTGGAGCGCAGCGACTGCTCGCGCAGAGTCTGGCCCTTGCTGCGCCCGGCCAAGTCGTAAAGCTCCTCCTCGTAGCTTACGGGTGATGGCGGCCGGAGCCTCTGGACACAAAATCGCCAGCTCAGCGGCGGGTTACAGCCGGCGCCGGGCCTGCGGCCCGACGTCCGCGCATGCGCGCTCCTGGAAGACCCCCCCACGCCCCCCCCGCAGCCCTGACGCAAGTTCCGATTGGCTTCGAGTTACAGGCAAGCTTTCAACGACGTCACAGGCACAGGTGTTCCGCGACTTCACCAGGCGACACCGTTCCTGGAGCTGGGCGGTGTTCTCAGAGTGGAGTCTGGTAACTAGGACTTCCCCGCCAGGCCTTGTGTGTTGCTAGCTGGAGAAGGGTAGTTGAGAAACTCAGACTGGGCACAGGATGTATGTCGGTCAAAACTAGAGAACTATGTCAGGGCGCTGCAGAGGCGGGAGGATCCCTTCAGAACAAGAGCAATGTGGCGAGACCCGATCTCTGTAGTCCTACCTCAGCACCCCCCAGCTACTTGCACCCCAAGGTTCAAGGCTCCAATGAGCTATGATCCCACCACAGCATTTCAGTCTGCGAGACCAAGGTAAACCCTTTCAAAAAATTAAAAAAATATATCCAATTGTGCAACAGGGAGGGACTGCTTAAATAAAATATGAGGCCGGCTGGGACCTTTAATCCCAGCTTTTTCGTAGCCCAAGGCAGGAGGATGGAAGGCTTGGGCTCAGGAGTTGGAGACAAACCTGGGCAACATGACGAAAACCCCGTCTCTAGAAAACGTACAAAGTTAGCCAGGCGTGATGCACACCTGGCCTAATTTTTGTACTTTTGATAGAGATGGGGTCTAGCTAGGTTTCCCAGGCCGATTTCGAACTCCTGGTTCAAGCGATCTTCTCACCTAGGCCGTCAGAGTTGTCGGGACCGCACCCTGCCTGGGTTGGGCTATTTAATAACATAAAGTGCTAGTCCAGGTTCCATGGCTGACACCTGTAATCCCACCACTTTGGGAGACCAAGGCGGGTGGATCACCTGAGGTCAGGAGTTCAAGACCAGCCTGGCCATGGTGAAACCCAGTCTCTAGAAAAAATACCAAAATTAGCCAGATGTGGTGGTGCATGCCTTAAGTCCCAGCTACTCGGGAGGCTGATACAGGAGAATCGCTTGAACCTGGGAAGCAGAGGTTGCAGTGAGACAAGATCGCACCACTGCTCCCCAGCCTGGACCACACAGTGAGACTCCAAAGTTTGACACCGGCCTAGGCAATGTAGTGAAACTCTGTCTCCATAAAATTAACAGAAAACCAGGCATAAATGTGTCCACCTGTGGTCCTAGGTACTTAGGAGACTGAGGCAGGAGGATCACTTGAGGCCAGGAGCTCAAGGCTGCAGTGATCTATGATCTCTGCTCTCCATCCTGAGCAATAGAGTGAAAGCCTGTCTCTAGATAGTTAGCTAGCTAGATAATTGATACAGAGTTTTCTCTCTCTTTCCTTCTTTCTTTCTTTCTCTCTCTCCCTCTTTTTTTTTTTTTTTTTGAGACAGAGTCTTGTTCTGTTACCTAGGCTGGGGTGCAGTGGTGCGATCTTGGCTAACTGGCTCACTGCAACCTCTGCCTCCTGAGTAGCTGGGAATTATAGGCACACGCCACCACGCCCGGCTTTTTGTATCTTTGGTAGAGATGGCGTTTCACCATGTTGGTCAGGCTGGTCTTGAACTGACCTCTTGTTCTGCCTTCCTCAGCCTCCCAAAGTGTTGGGAATACAGGCGTGGGCTACCGCGCCCAGCCGATACGTAGTTTTCTATCAGAAATTTTTTCCTAGATTTTGAACATGTTTTTCTGAAATCTGTTTAGGCCTCTGCCATGAGGAGGTGCTTCCTTCTTCCTCTCCATGGCCCACAGCAAAGGAATGTGTGCTTCTAAGGGGTTTTGTGGGGCAGTTGAGAGAACTGGAGACCTTCTTCAGGTGGAGTTGTTTTTGAGTTGGAGCTCGCTCTGTCAGCAAGGGTGGGGTGCAGTGGCACAATCTTGTCTCACTACAACCTCCGCCCCACCTTGGGTTCAAACTGTTGCTGTGTCTCAGCCTCCTGAGTAGCTGGGATTATAGACATGTGCCTCCATGCCTGGCTAATTTTTGCATTTTTTTTTTAGAGATGGGGTTTCACCAGGTTGGCAAAGTTGGTCTCAAATTCCTAAGCTAAAGTGATCCACCCACCTCGGCCTCCGAAATTGCTGGGATTACAGGCATGAACCACTGTGCCCAGCTGCTTCAGGTGGGTTTTGAGGCTTCACTAAAATACAAGTTTCCCATGGCAGCTGCGACAAATTACCACAGACTAAATGTTAGTGCTTTTTATAAGATAAAACATTAATGTGGGGCTTTTGTTGTGATTTTGATTTATTAGATTATTTAAAGACAGTAATTCTCAGGTGTTGTAAAATTATAAAAACAATCTTCACATTTCATAATTTTTTTTTTGAGACAAAATTTCACACTTGTTCAGGCTGGAGTTGCAATCTTGTCTCACCACAACCTCTGTCCCCTGGATTCAAGAGATTCTTCCTCCGTCTCCTGGATTCAAGAGATTCTCCTGCCTCAGCCTCCCGAGTAGCTGGGAACACAAGTGTGTGTCATCATGCCAGGTAATTTTTTTAATTTAGTAGAAAAGAGGTTTCACCATGTTGGCCAGGATGGTCTTGATCTCCTGACCTCGTAATCTGCCTGCCTCAGACTCCCAAAGTGCTGGGATTACAGGTGTGCGCAACCCCTCAGCCCACATTTTATAACTTTAAAGAAGTATTAATGATAATTGCCTTATGGAAAGATACTTTTGTTGCGATATATGCGAATGATATTCAAGTATATAGTACAGCAAAGGACATTAAACGTGAGTGAGCACAAATGTGTTATATGGTACACTTAAATCTTTAGAAAAAATATTTATGTTTAGCAAATTGACCTTAACATATAATGATAGCAAAAAAAAAAATGGAGCTGTTCTGATAATAGACAATTGGCTCTGTCTGATTTTAATACTCCCCATGCTCTTGACTTTTTTTTTCTTTGAAACAGAGTCTTGTTCTGTCACCCAGGCTCTAATGCAGTGGTGCAATCATAGCTCACTGCAACCTCCACCACTCAGGTTAAGTGATCCTCCCACCACAGACTCACTAGTAGCTGGGACTACAGGTGGTTGCCACCACGCCTGGTCAATTTTTTTTTTTTTAAATTTGAAATATAATTTTTAAAATATGTTGATTGGTTTTAGAGCATATATACTAAAATTGGAATGATACAGAGAAGACTAGTATAGCTCCTGCACACACAGGATGATACATAAATTTGTGAAATATTACATATTTTTCATTTAAAATGAATTAATCTTTTTCCCCTCTAAAATGTCATAGAAATCGTAAGCACAGTAGGATATAACTATCAGTTGCCAATCCTAAATTTTCATATTCAATATCTAATAGATACATTGCAAATTTGGTAATTTAAGATTTGTTTTTTTTTTTTTTTCCTCAGTG